>NC_066515.1:24056886-24104386 GCF_024679095.1 Eriocheir sinensis
TCACCTCCATGTTCCTCACAATTATGCTTCCTGTGTGTATGCCTGGCCCCGGATGTCTTCGCTCGCGTGCCAAAATATAACGTCCAGCGGCTGACGAGGTTCGCGGCCCAACGGGAAGGGGACGGAAGGGCGAGGTTAGCGGCTCCTCCCTCGCGCCGGACAGCCCTCCCGCCCGTCTGCTAATACATCATAGCCAGTAATTGTTTCCTTGTTCCCCACTCGGCTATTATTTTGGCCAAACCTGCTGATTACCGAGCGCCGCCATGACTGTCATTACCTCCACAGCCTGTCATGAGGGGCACAAGTTGTATTATTTGATATGACGAATGAAATGTGTAATTATAGCAAATTGTACGCATTTGTTGAGTGACGGCCGTGTGATTTAGTGGAGGGTGATGATGCATTGCCAGAAATAAGGTGGTTTGTCGTGTGTGTGTGTGTGTGTGTGTGTGTGTGTAAAAGGTTTTCTGACAAGTGGGATCAAGTGGTGACGTGGAGGTAAAAGAGTACTACAATAGGAGGAAGGAAGGAGGGTGTCAGGCAGGCAGATGTTCCTTGTCTCCTCCCTCCTCCTCCTCTTCTTTCCTCCCCCTCTCTGTTGACACCTCAATTTTTCGCTTTCACCCTCCAGTAACTTTTTTATCCTGACTATTATGTTTTCGTTATCAATGTTCGTGTGTTTTATTGCAGCTTTCAATTTGCCTCAGATGTTTATCGCTCAGTTTGTATAATGTATTCTCCTCGCCGTCCTGACACAACATTATTTACTCTCATAATTATGGCCTCGCTATTATCCCTCCTTCCGCCTGCTTCTCTCTCTCTTTGTGTGTTTTTCCTCCTCTTCTTTGTCTTCTTCCTCGCTTCGTAACAGGATTTTGCACTCCCGTACGTTGTGTGTCGGTATCATTTTGTATTCTAGTCACACACACACACACACACACACACACACACGACGCCAGCAGCAGCAGCAGCAGCGTCAGCACAATTAAGAACACGGGCCAGATATCAACAGACAATTGCTGTCGCGAGCTGACGGCAGAGTGACGGGGGACAACACAGGTGACATGCGCTGGCTGTCTTGGCGAGGCGTCCCCCGTGGCCAATTACCTTCACCTTCACCTGGGCAGGGACACAGGTGAGCGGGCGGCCACGTGTTTGTTTGTCAGGCTTTACGCTGGTTGCCTCCTTTTGTTTTATGGAGGAGTAATTACCTTATGATGGCGGTGGTGTTTGTGGCGGGGAGTTTGTTTGCTTATTGGTGTGATGCGGTGTTGTAGTGATGAGGGTGGTGGTGGTGGTGATGTTTGTTTATTGCTGTGAGGGGCTTGTCTGACTATTTGCATGCGAGGTGGAGGTGGGGGTGTCTTTGTTCTTACCGTGTGCGTGCTTGTGTGTGTGTGTGTGTGTGTATTTAGGGGGTGTCTGTGTGACGTGGCCGCCGCAGCACTACCCTCACGCCTGACCTACTTGTTGCTGCCACTGTATCGTCTGCACTGCACCGCCGCTGCCAATGAAACACCTCGCTCCATCATCACATACTTGCCCATCAGTCATAAACCTCATTCGCCTAACTCACCACACGGCCACATACTCACCTTTCACTACTACCACTACTACTGATGATGATGATGATGTTGGTACCTTGTGTCTTTATTATTTCTTTCTTCACCTGTCTGTTCTCTTGTCACACCTGTTTACACTGTGGGGGGAAGGGGTTATCTCTCTCTCAGATGTAGTTGATTCTAGTCTATTGTTCTCATTTTCCTCACTTTTCCCTGTTCCTGTGAGTCGTGTAGTAACTTCCTGCTGCCTTTTCTGTCTCATTCGCTTCCTCTTCTCTTTGTCAGCTTTTTATCACGTCATTATCTATGCATCTCTTTTTATGGAACCTTTTTTCACCGTCTTCCTCTTAGATTGCCCTTTGATAGCTTGTTTCCGCATCTTTATTCTTTCCTATGGTGTGTGTGTGAGTGTGAGAGAGAGAGGGTGAGGGAGGTGGGCGGTTGTGTGTGTGTGTGTGTGTGAGACAGAGAGAGAGAGGGAGGTGGGCGGTTGTGTGTGTGTGTGTGTGTGTCTGTGTTTAGGTACAAAAAATCATGTAGCTGTCCTAATTCTTCCCTCCGTGTCGCTGGTCCGGCCGCATGTTTCTACTTATCGCAGCTTAGCGTCCTTTGGTGGGTGTCTGTTTTTTCCCCCCAAAGGATTAATCCCGTAACCTTTAGCGTGCAGGGCGTGTATAGGCCGAGGGGCGGGGCAGGTAGCTAATGGTGTCGGCCGGCGGGTTTTTCTGGCCATTCACGTGGTTAATAGGGATTCACAGTGACATTCCCTTTATTTTCTTCGCTCTTTATGGTCACATCACTTTACCTGACGAACTACGAACTGATACCTCGCGGATAAACCTGAACAGAAACCACACGCTTTAGAAACTCGCCTTATATCGGTATGAGTCCAGTTTTTATTAGCGGGTTCAGTGATACGATGTGAAAGCCTGTGTTGATGGCTCCCCCTGGGCCCGACACCCTGCCAGGCGATACCGAATAGATAGACCGCGAAGGTAAATCTCAGCAAACGCCGCAAAACTCATCCATGCATTGGTATTAAAGTAAAAGCTAATCCTTGTAGTGGTGTTTGGCTAATGTTTACACCTTCCGCTGATAACCTTTCACCTCGCCGTGCGCTTAGGAGAGACAGACGCGACGTTGTATATATTTGTAAATCTAAAACATGAAACTGCAGCTGAGTTACTTGACATAAAGCAGACAGCCTTGCACTTCCCTGATACGAGGCCCAGCTTGCCGCGCGCCATACACCCCACCTCACCCCTCACCCCCCGTCACTTTAATGCGTGAGGGGGTCGCTGAACGCCTGACACACTGCAGCCCTTCGATACAACGACGTACTCTGACACTCGACTCGGCACATTGCCCAGCGCGACGCACACCCCACACACTCTCTCCCCTCGATAGCGCCACGCACTCCTGCCCGCTCTTTCACATCGTAATGAGCCTCCTCCTTTGTGGGACTGACGTGTGCTTGAATTATGCTGACAAGTGGACCGATAAGCGCTATCAGGGAGGGAGGGGACGCGGGGGAAGGCCGGGCATGTCACGGGGCTTAATCGTCGAGCGTTTGGCAGTGGTGTTGAAGGCTCGCTGGGACTCGGCGATGCTGTGTAAGTGAATCGCACATCTGATTACCTCACGCGGTTTGGTAATGTTAATCTGATTGGCGGATCACGTGAGTCGACGGGAATTAATGAGTCGGAGTTAATGTGTTTTTGATGTTATGCTTTAGAGGCAGCGTGTCCGGACGGGGTTGTCGTACTGTGGGGGTGGGTTGTGACGCCCCTCGCCGCGGCCTCGACACCCAACAGCTGCACCTCGTTCCTTCACCTGCTTCTTGCCAGTGCTTTAGTGATTCGGGGGGTGAGGGAGGAGGGGGGGATTGGTGCCTAGAAGGGGCCTGCCTGTCTGTCTGTATTTCATTTGGTGCTTCTGTTTGGCTCTCCTCGTGTGTGTCAGCCCCCTGCTCTCTCTCTCTCTCTCTCTCTCTCTCTCTCTCTCTCATCTGTCAGGGAGAGTAAATGTTGGCTTATGTAAATCTGTTTGCTCAAAGATCTAATATGTTTTACAATGAGTTACAACTTGTATCTATTACCGGGCACTTAGTATTTTTCATTCATCTATTTAGAATTGACGTCCTGAAACGGTTCATCAGCCGGGGACTCCTTGCATCCTGTTTGTAGTACTTTTAGCGTGACTTTACTTTGCAACTTGTTTCTTCGCGTTTCCCTTTCTTCGCCTTTCCCTGACCCCCCCCCCTCCGTGCCCCAGACCTCCTCCCAGACCTGACCCATGCTGCCTCTCCAAAATAATTGCTTGGTATAAAATGTTTGCAGTACAATGTCTTGCCTGGCTGACGACGCTGATAAGGAAGGTACTTATTCTTGGCAAGATCGGACTTACTTTTTTTTTTCTTTTGACGATGAAAATCTTAATAGTAAATAACAATAGTAGTTATGATTACTATTAGTATTTTTATAGTATATTATTTTTATTTTAACAAGGACCACGACTCCGGTAATTATGAATACTAATGGTGGGATAAAAAATAAGTAATAATAAAAATAAAAATATATGAAAAATATATTAATAATGACTTTTTAATAATTATTTCTCGGTAATTTTAATAGTATTATATTGCATTAATAGAAAATATAATACTTTAATCATTACAAATAATAATAATTTAATAGTATATAATAATAATAATGAATGTAATAATAATCATAATCATATCAGAATAGTTTGTTTTCTCGTCGTGTTATCAATCCCAGAATCTCACTCTGATGCCACAGCTGCGCCGCGGACCACCCCACCAACCCAGGCGTGGCCTTCCCGTAGGTTTGGCCGCCGACAGGACTTCTGTTATCAGCCGCTGAAACTGAAGTTTCTCTCTCTCTCTCTCTCTCTCTCTCTCTCTCTCACACACACACACATACCTTTAATGCTGTACAGGAATTACTCCTCGGCCTTACAGTTCTCTAGATGTCTAAGCTCGTGTTTTCACACTCGAGGCAGCCTGACAGAGTACAGTAAAATTCAGCATTTCTTCCAGTTTAATTTTCTCGTCTAAATTGTTATTGAATTATAACTGAAAACTTATTTAAAATAACTTCATGGAAATCATCTTATATACATTTATTTTTAAATTCCTTATCATCGACAGTTTGGCCGATTATCACGTCACATGAAAGCTTCTGACGCTCAGTCATAAAGTGAATAGATACAATTTTCATTATTATTATTCTCATTTTATATTATTTATAATATAATTTTATATTTTTTAATTATTTTATATATTTATAATTTCATTTTATATTTTAATTTATTCTATAATTATTCCCCGCCCTACCGTGATGTGTAGGGCGGCGGACACGCCTCTGGTGACAAAGAGGGCGATGGACGGCGTCAGCCTCTGCCATTGACTCGGCCTGACACCCAATTCCCTGCCTTTCTCCCTCCCCTTCCTCTGTCAGTCTTCCTCCCCCCCTGCCCCCTCCCCGGTGCACAATAAAACAGGTGAGGTGGACTTTCCGCTTTATTGTGTGCACGTCATAGATATATTGCAGTGAGATGTTGTGGGACAGACAAACTTGCACAGTATATTATCAATCTTTTCCGTTCAGCTTTGAGCAGACTAGATATGTTTCTTATGCACAGAGAAAAAATATATATATGTTGGATAAGTTGAATGATGAAGGCAGCAAAACACTTGAGATGAATGATTGGTGTGTCCAACTCCACTCGGTCTGTTGTCTTTTTCTGTTTGTGTCCGGCTCGGCGCGGCGCTCACAGCCTTCACTGGCTCACTGTCTTGACCAGGTTAATTAAAACCCTTCAGATCTCTCTTAAAAAACTCATATATTTAATAATAATTAGGCATAACTCCAAATAATTTTCATATACATATTCACCACCGAGAAAATATTTACATTGTTGTTATGTACAAACTTAGGCTATCACAGTCAACACAAACAGTTCTCGTGCACAAACGTGGTCGCCAAAAGGGTGTGGATGAGTCTTATGCTGCCGAGATTTTAGTGGGTGGGGCAAGGGGCGCTGTGCCCCCTCCCCCAGGAGGGGCGCGTCTCTCCCCTAGAGTTACTGGCCCCTCCGCCGCCCGGCTGCTGACTGTAAAGCAGATGCTTTGGCACAGTGGCCTCGAGGGCGGGACTTTTGATTATAGCACCTGATATGAGTGTGACCTCCCCCCCACTAGCGCCCCACAGCATATCAGAGGGGCGGCCGCGGGTACAGCCCAGCGTAGGGGGAGGGGTAGCCGGGCGGGTAGGCCGAGAGGGCGGAGGCGTAGGGGGAGAGGCCGGGCAGCGTGGGCGTGAGGGCGGAGGTAGTGGTGAGGGAGGTGGGCTTGCTGTAAGGGTGGTACCGGCTGGCGGTGAGCGGGGACAGGGCTGGGGGCGGGTAGGCCATGCCGGGTCGGGAGAGGGCGGAGTGGGCGGACCCCAGCAGGGCGGCGTGGGCGTGCAGGGGGTTGGAGAGCAGGCTGAGGGAGGTGGAGTCTGGCGCCGTGACGCTGGTGTGGGTGCGGAGGTGCTGAAGCAGCTCCTCGGAGGTGGAGAAGCGCTTCCCGCAGTAGGTTTCGCCCACTATCCAGTTACACACGTAGGGCCGATGCGGACCCGTCAGCAGGGAGGAGGCGGAGGGTGAGTAGAGGGAGGCTGCGGCGGCGGCGGCTACCGAGGTGGGCGGCAGGAGGCTGGAGGCGGGCACGATGGAGGAGGAGGGCAGGGAGGAGAGGCCGGGCAGGGAGCTGAGGGCTGCCTTGGCCTGTTCACACTGCGTGCACGAGGGCGGGCAGGCGCCGCCGCTCTGCAGCAGGTGGTTGTTCTGCACGGAGTAGGGGCAGCCCGTGCAGTAGGGGTCGCGGCACACGGGCACCACCGCCTCCCCGCCGCCTGCCGTCTTGACGCGGGTGTAGGTCAGGTAGGGAGAAGAGCCCAGCAGGGAAGGGGAGAGGGCTGCCGAGGAGGGCAGGCCCGTGGTGGTGTAGAGGGCGGCAGCGGAGGCGCCGGGGTAGACGGAGGCCAGGGAGGAGGGCAGCCCCGCCAAGCCTAGGCTCGGCATGAGGCCAGGGTGGGCGCCGCGCAGAGCCGGGTGACTCTCCAGCCCCGGGTAGCCGGGCGGCAGCAGGTGCGGCATGCCCGTGCGGTAGGTGCCCAGCGGCACGTCTTTGGGGTGGCCCGCCAGCACCTCCAGCCCGGACCTGATGATGGGCGTGGTGGAGGCGGACGAGGACACGCTGGCCTCGATGCTGCGGCGGCCGCTGTCCTCCTTGGCGGCGGCGGCCGAGGAGCCGCCACTGGAGGAGGAGGGCGGCCGCGCGCTGGAGGGCTGACTTGCTGGCGTTTTGCGGCCGCCCGTCGGCTTGTCGTCCCCGCCGCCCTCCTCCACCATGGACTTTTTGGTGGAGCTCTCGTAGGGCTTGAAGGCCGGGGAGCGCCGGGTGGCCTCGAGGGGCGTAGGCGGCGACTTCTCCTTCTTGTCCTCGTCCTTCTTTTTGTCAGCGGGCAGCGGCTTGGAGGAATCCGCGCCGATCTGCGAGCATGTCTGCGCCAGGAGCGCGAGGGGTGATTTTTTGGCGTCCAGCTGTAACAGAGAAAAGAACAAGGGTGTTACTCACTTGCGGCAGGAGGCAGGCCACGGCTCCCCTGGCGGCGCCGCGCACCCAAAACTCAAAAAAAGATTATCCCCAAAATGTGTCGCGTCGCACTAAGTCCCCAAACCCGCAGACGGAGGCTTACCGTGGTGGGTAGTGGAGACAGGTAATCCGGTTGTAAATATTGATTACTGCCTGCAGTCAACATCCCTTTGGACTCGAGAACCACCATTAGCGCAGTATTTTTGTGAACACTGTATCCTTAAAAAAAAAATATTTCAATCAGCACTAGAGCACAGGGAGGCACGAATCCAACGTCTTAACACGGCGGTGTCTCTACTGGTACTGAGCAGTTGGTGGGCCGCGTGAGCTGGAGGCTGCCAGGGCGTGACGTCACAGTCTGCACCCGTGATGAGGTGGCAGACACACGCCGCCTCACCTCGGACCCTCGCCGCGCTACCAGACGCACGACCACTTGAAAACTTTATTACCTGCGACCAAGATCATAAAATAACAACCTGAAGCAAGAGAAACACTCAAAACTTTAGCCATTGTGTCGCGCGGCATTAAAACGCAACATTTTAGCTCCTCCTCCGCCCTGTCTTGCATCTTGTTTCTCTTCCTTGTCTCACACCATCCACACAAACACATGGACAAACATTCGTGCACATGTGTGTATCTATTTCCTCCCTCTCTCTACAGCTAAATCCTTCCACGTTTCCTCCACCAACACTTTTCTTCTCGGTGTCCCTTTCTTCCTCCTTCCCTCCGTCCCTTTCACCACCATCACCAGCCCTGCCTTTCCTCCCCCTCCTCCTTACCCCTCCCCTCGTCCATCCCTCCGAGCGGAAAGGGGGGGAGAGGAGGGGGTTGGAGAGGTGCTGACGGGAGGGGTGTTTCTGATGTGCCCTCTCGCTTGTCTGCCTTCTGGGGGGCCCGCTTGTATACCAGTCTCTCTCTCTCTCTCTCTCTCTCTCTCACGCCGTTGCCATGACTCGACACCATAACTTTACCATAAGAAGCGGTGTGGCTCATAGTCGCAAATATATAGTGTGAGCTTGTAATTCACGGCGGCAAATGGCTGTTCGCTGGACGTCCGCCCATCCATAGCGTGTGTATGTGTGTGTGTGTGTGTTCTTGGTATTGGTGGTGTAATGGTGGTGGTGGTGTGGAAGGTGGTGCAGCATGTGGAGCGGGAGCAGCCGAGGAAGCCAATATGATATTCACACCCCAACTACAGCATTATATCCCCCAGCAGGAGGCCGTGTTCACCTGTACCCTACCTGCCATCTCCCGCCTCCTGCCGCCCTAACCCTCCCTTTCCACGCCTAGCCGGCCCTCCTCTACCTGCCTACACACACACACACACACACACACACACACACAGCTGTTTTTCTATATTTCTTAACCTCTGCTGTGTGTGTGTGTGTGTGTGTGTGTGTGTGTGTGATGGTAAACTACAATAGGCATAAATATCTCGTACATCAGCCGAGGCCTCCTATTTGTGCTACACGCTGCACGCTGGCCTGTTGTTGGCCCATTGTTAACACTTGTCGCTTTTGTTGGCTTTTGTGTGTGTGTTCCTCCGCGACCCACAATAACAATAGCCGATGACGTTAGCAGCGGCGGCAGCTGTTCCCTGTGGTGAAGATTGATGCGGCGAGGAGCTGCGTGATGGCGCTGCTGTGGCGATTTTGTGGTGTGTGTGTGTGTGTGTGTGTCCACGAGGGATTTGTAGCGCGCGGGCGCGCAGAAGGCGGCAGTGGCGGCGTACATGAACGGCGTGGCGTGTGTGTGCGTGGCGGCGTGTGTGTATGAGCGTGTAAGTATCGGGTGACGGCAGGGAGCGGTGTGGGTGCCATGAATCACAGAGGCTGACAGCCCCGACAGCTCACATAGATGGATGGCCCTCACCCCGCCACGGCGCCCCGCCACTCCGGCCCTATCCCTCACCAGACCCCGCCCCGACCCTCGCCCTAGGTCCAGGAGGCCATTAGGGCTATTATCAGCCTCGGGTGGGCCAGGCACAAGGCCCCAGCCCTGTAGGAGGAGGGCAGAAGGGCGGGATTGTGGCGGGCGTCGGGTAGAGGGTTGGGGCGGAGGGGAGCCGCCTCGTCTGATAGAGAGGGACCGTGGCTGATGGCGGCGCTGGCAGGAACAAGGTGGTGGCAGGCGTGTTGCCGGCGAGTCTCCCACCTTCCTCCCACCCCCCTCCTTCCTCCACCCCTCCCTCCACGCTGACGCCCTGCGGAGGGAAGGGGCGGGGAGGGCGTAGGTGGAGGAAGGAGGACGCGGAGAGGGAAGGAGGGCGGAGGACTGGGCTTTGAGAGGTCGTGGAGAGAGGGTGGAGGATCCGTGGGCGGGGAGAGAGAAAGAGAGAGAGAGAGAGAGGTGGGAGAACTTGTGGGTGCGTGGGACGACTCTTGTCTACGCCCTTGTATACGCAAATGTCAGAAGAGGAAACACTTTAACGCACGCCTCATGAACTCTTATCCTGAAGGAGTGCGAAGGCGTGTGGACTGAGGTCAGGAGGACTCTTAAGGGCAACACTGTGTCCTGTGAGGGGGAAGGACGGAGGAAAGAGAGGACCATATTCTTAAACATTTCGGGTATTAAATTTGATTGTGGGGAGTACGTACGATCTTGAGTTATGTTGACTTTTGAAGGGAGTTAGAGCCTTAGTATTTATAGATAGAGTTCGAACCTAAGATGTGGATTGAAAAACATATAGAGTAGGGGAGTTAGAACTTAAGATGAGGGCTAGAAAAATATCTAGAGTGAGAGAGAACCTTAGATGGGGCTTGGAGAACATAAAGTGAGGGAGTTGGAACCTTGTATTGGGACTGTAGAACTTATAGGGAGGGAGTTAAAGCTTTATTTTGATCTGGAAAACTTGAGTGAGGGAGTTAGAACCTTAAATTGGGCTGGAAAACTTGAGTGAGGGAGTTAGAGCCTTAGATTGGGCTGGAAAACATAGAGTGAGGGAGTTAGAGCCTTAGATTAGTCTGGAAAACATAGTATGAGGGAGTTAGAACCTTAGATAGGGCTTCAAAACATAAAGTGAGGGAGTTAGAACCTTAGAAAGTTAAACACATGGAGTGAGGAATTAAACCATAGATGGAGCTTTAGTAGTAGTTCAGTAGGAAGAGGTTTGGGGTCTTATATGTTTGGGAGCATTCAGAGGGGCTAAAACAGACCCTTAAAACTGAAATCTGTGGGAGTGAAGGATGTAAAGATCGGTGTGGGGGCTGGAGGGTCTGAAAGCTTGCGAAGGGGGCTGCTGCGGGGAAGAGGGTGAGGGGGAAGGATCTGCGTGGCTCACAATCATGGCTCTTTGAACGATGCCGTAAAAAAACACTGCACGAGCCTGAAATAAAAGTCGACATGAGAGCCCCCTGGTGGGCCCTCCCGACGTCCCGAACACAGCCCGGGACTAGGGAAAGCCCACTAAATCCGCAAGACACTTTTGGCGAAATTGTTAACTATTTTGTTCCCGCAGCAGGAGCCCTTGAGGAGGAGGGGGAGGAGGAAGATGATGGTTAGGGAAAAGATAAGGTGGAGAAAACATAAACATAAAATGAAGAGAAGAAATATGAGGGCGAGAGGAAGAGGAGGAGGAGAAAGTATATGATGGAGAAGAGAAAGAGGAAGAAGAGAAAACAGAATCAGGAGGAAAATGAAAAAAAAATACAACGGAGGGGAAACAAAAAGGAAAATGATGATAAAGATAATAGTTGAAGGCAAAGGAGCAAGAAAAAATAATAGAAGAAAGAATTAGTGGATAGGAAAACAGAGAATAAGAAGGAGGAGAAAAATGAGGTAGAAAATATGAATAAAAAAAGAGAAGGAAGTAGGAGAGTAAGAAAAACAGAGGAGGAGGAGGAGGCCACGGAGGAAGAGCAAGAGGAGGAGGAGGAGGAGGTAAAAGAAGATGCTAAGAAACTTTTCAAGAGAGGAGCAAAAGTTTATGAGTTCTTCTGTGCGTGTTTTAGCCGCTGATGAAGAGCGAAACAGCGGCAGCAAATTAGCTTGGCCTCGACCCATAATTGAATAGGCCTGTCGCCCGCTGGTTACGATCAATCACCGTGTTTGAATTATGCCGCGCCATAATTATACAGAAGCCATATAATGCATGCAAATATTGGACTCATCGCTGCCCGTGTTTGGTGTGAATTATTAATGGAAGTCACCGGCGCATGCAACTCCAGCAGGCTCTGTCCCTCCTAGTGCCATCCGTCTCATCGCGTGAAAATTTAATCCAGTCCCCCCTGAAAAAAAAGAATTAGCTTGTGTTTGAAGTGTTGTATTTTTCTTTTCTTTTTTCTAGTGACGCCTATAGTGTTTTTCTCTTTGCAAATTTAAGTCTTAGAATCGTGTGAAAATTTAATCCAGTCCCCCGTGAAAAAAAAAAATTAGTTTGTGTTTGAAGTGTTGTATTTCTCATTATTTTTTTTCTAGTGACGCCTATAGTGTTTTTCTCCTTGCAAATTTAAGTCTTACTCATCCATCTAATCGTGTACAAATTTAATCCAGTCCCCCGTGAAAAAATTAATTAGCTTGTGTTTGAAGTGTTGTATTTCTCATTATTTTTTTTCTAGTGACGCCTATAGTGTTTTTCTCCTTGCAAATTTAAGTCTTACTCATCCATCTAATCGTGTACAAATTTAATCCAGTCCCCCGTGAAAAAATTAATTAGCTTGTGTTTGAAGTGTTGTATTTCTCATAAATTTTTGCAAATTTAAGTCTTACTCATCCATCTAATCGTATACAAATTTAATCCAGTCCCCCGTGAAAAAATTAATTAGCTTGTGTTTGAAGTGTTGTATTTCTCATTATTTTTTTTTCTAGTTACGCCTATAATGTTTTTCTCCTTGCAAATTTAAGTCTTACTCATCCATCTAATCGTGTAGAAATTTAATCCAGTCCCCCGTGAAAAAAAAGAATTAGCTTGTGTAGGAAGTGTTGTATTTCTTCTTATTTTTTGTTTTGTTACGCCTATAATGTTTTTCTCTTTGCAAATTTAAGTCTTAGCTATTCATCTAATTGTGTGAAAATTTGATACACTTCCCCTATTAAAATAAATGAATTAGCTTTTTTATAAACTTTTCTGAATTCTGATATCGCTTTAGTATCCTTTAAATGCTTTCCTTTTTGCGAAGATAAGGAGCATCCATATATTAGCAAAGTTTTTTTTACAACTCAGGTTAGAAAATATAAATCTGTTCTTGTATAAACTGTATTTCTAAATTTTTATATATTTTTTGTCATTTAAACGGACATTTTTATTTTTATCTTTGGGAAATTGAAGTTTGTCTATCTAACCATATGAACATTTAATACATTCCCCTTAAAAAAGATTAACTCGTGTATAAACTGTATTTCTGATTATTTTTTTTATATCGTTTTAATATCTACTGAGCGAAACAGCGGCTGGATATACCTTGCCTATTAGTCCCCTTCATACCTATCATTTTCTCCCCTTTTCTTTACTTTCTACCTGTTTCTCTGCCTCTCTTCCTTATTTACCTTCATGTCTTTCCTTCCTTCTCTGACTTCCTTCTGTTCGTTTCTTTATTTCATCTCTACTTTTTCTTTATTTTCTGCTTCTGTTTCTCTGCCTCTCTTTCTTCCTTATTTACCTTCATGTCTTTCCTTCCTTCTCTGACTTCCTTCTGTTCGCTTCTTTCCCTCATCATACCCTTTCTCTCTTTTCTGCTTTCCTGTTTTTTTCCTTTTAATACCTTCTGCTCATTTCTCTCCTCGCATTGTTAAGCTTCGTGCGCCTACAGGTAAAAATCCCTTTGTTTATCAGGCTGTAAAATGCGTGTATTAGAACGTCCGGAACACACATTGCCGCGCCTCCCTTTATTGTTCAGATCCTTTTTCTCGCGTTCACTGTAAATATTTAGTTGCCTGTGTTTATTACCGCGTATGTTTGGCTTATGATCTTACTTCCAATAACGGCGTGTTTCGAGGTTTATGGTTCAGACTTCATTGCGGGAAGTTATCAACACGGAACAAAATAATAACGAAAGATATATAGTAATTGTAATAGTAAGGAGGAGGATGTCAATGATTATGATGCTACTACTACTACTACTACTACTACTACTACTACTACTATTGATACTACTAATAATCTTACTTTCTTTTATCACCAACAAGAAATCCATCAAATTCCCCCAAACCTCAGCGCTAACATTGACTGGACCAAATTTTCTACTGGCCAAGAGGAGGAGGAGAAGGAGGAAGAGGAGGAGGAAGAGGAGGAGGCCGCCGCTCTCGCCCCTCAAAACATGCGAATCGTCGGTCCGTTTAACACCAGAGCCACACGGGAATGTTGACTTCGAAGGGTCGGCCGCTGGCTTGTTTGTCCTCCGGCGGTGTCCAAGTCCTCCCCTTACCCTCTGGCCTCTCCTCTACCCCCTGCCTCGTGTCTCCTCTCTGCCCTCACTTCCTGTTCTGACCTTTCTATACCCTGCCTCTCTTTCTCTCTCTGTCTGTCCCTTTCCTGTGTGTCTCCTTTCTTCCCTTCTCTGTTTTTCCCTTTCCATACCTTCTCTCATGTGTTTTTTAGCCTCTTCCTTCCTCCCTATCTCTCTCTCTCTCTCTCTCTCTCTCTCTCTCTCTCTCTCTCTCTCTCTCTCTCTCTCTCTCTCTCTCTCGTCTTTGCCATATGTCTCCTCTCTCTTCCATTCTTTGCCCTTTTTTCCCTCCCGTTTTCCTCACTCCTCTCTCCTCCCTTCCTGCTCCTCCCCCTCCTTGCCCTGTCTGTTATATCTTTCCTCCATAACCCGCCTCTCCTTGTCTCCTTCATCCTCTCCTTGCCTATCCTCCTTCTTTATTGCCTTGATCTCTTGCCGCTTCCCGTCCTACATGTCTCTTGTCTCGCCTCCTTCTCCTGTTTTTCTTTTATTTTTTCTACACCTTGTCTGTTAGTACTCTTCATGCATACTATATCCTCCCCTTTTCTTTGCTTTCTACTATGTTATCTGCATTTCTTTAGTCTTTCTTATTTGTCTTCATGTCTTTCCTTCCTTCTCTGACTTTTTCATGTACGTTTCTTTCCTTCATCTCTACCTTTTCTTTCTTTTCCGTCTCCCTTTTCTTTTTTTCCTTCCTACTTTTCTCCGCTTTCATTTCTTCCCTTCCCTGTTTCCTCCTTTCGTCCCTTCCCTTCTTCATCTTCCATGCTTATCCTTCCTCCTTTATCCTTTCTCTCCTGCTTCCTCTTTTCTTTCCTTCGTCCTGTTTTCTCCTTTCGTCTCTTCCCTTCTTCATCTTCCATGCTTATCTTTCCCCCCCTTTATCCTTTCTCTCTTCCTCTTTTCTTTCCCTCCAATTATGTCTATAGTTTACACCTCTTTCCTTTCTGTCGTATCCTCCCCACTCCCTCCCTGTGTCACCTTGCTCCTCCCCATTATATCCTCCCTCCCTGATCTCCCATTTCCCTCTATCGCCTCTTATTCCTCTCCCTATTTCTCTGCCTCTTGTGTCCTGCCCCATTTGTTCTTTTTTCTTTTGTTTTATTTTGCTTATGTCTATGTTTCTCTCCTTTATTTCCTCACTTCCTTTTTCGTCATCGTTTCTTCTGTTCTTTTTCTCTTTTGTCTCATTTTATTTGTCTCTTTTCCTTCTGTTTTTTCTCTCATTCCTTCTTCATAGTTTCTTTTCCTCCTGTTTTATTTTACTTCCATCTCTGTTTTCCTTCTGTTTTCTCTCTCATTCCTTCTTCATAGTTTCTTCTGTTCATTTTCTTTACGTTCTTGAATTACGTGTCTTTTCTATCTCCGTTTTTCTCTTCCCGTCCTCGTTCTTTCTTCCTTACTCTCCTTTTTTAATTCACTTCTCCATCTCCTCTTCTCTCGTTCTCCATTATTTATTTTTTCTCATTTTTCCATTCGTTTGGCTTCCCTCCTTCTCTTCCTCCATCACCTTTCTCTCTTATTTTACTTTCCATTTTCCTCCGTCACCCTCTGGCCTCTCTCTCTCTCTCTCTCTCTCTGCTTCTTTATCCCATTTTCCTCTTTAACCTCCCTTTCTCTCTCCTATTTCATCCCTTTACCCTCCCTTTAGTCTCCCTCCCTTCCCTCCCTTTTACCTCCTCTCCCTTCCCTCCCTTTATCACCCATTCCCTCCCTTTTCCCTCCACCTTTTCCCTCATTTTACCCTCCACTCCTTCCCTCTCTTTACCTTCCCCCCTTCCCTCCCTTGACCTCCACTCCCTGCCCTCCCTTGACCTCCCCGCCCCTCCCCTTCCCTCAGCCTCCTCCATCACCCCCCTCGTCCCCCTTTGCCCCCCTTTCCAGTCCGTTTATTTGTCGCAAACACGTACAAGACGCTGCCAAAACACGCCTGTCAGATAACGACGTGGCTGAAATTAGGGAAATCTGTCCAATACTCTCTCTCTCTCTCTCTCTCTCTCTCTCTCTCTCTCTCTCTCTCTCTCTCTCTCTCTCTCTCTCTCTCTGTCTCGGTCTCGCTCGTTTTCCAAGTCATTATTTTGCATCAACATTTGGCGTTACAAGGACTGAGCGAGGTGGATATTCTCTCTCTCTCTCTCTCTCTCTCTCTCTCTCTCTCTCTCTCTCTCTCTCTCTCTCTCTCTCTCGTTTTTCTTTCATTTATCTCCATTTTTTCTTTCATTTACTCTCTCTCTCTCTCTCTCTCTCTCTCTCTCTCTCTCTCTCTCTCTCTCTCTCTCTCTCTCTGCTCTTACATTCCCGTATATCCATTTTTTTCGTTTTTTCTTTCATTTACTCTCCTTTCTTTATTCACACCTGGGAGAGAAAAGGTAGAAGGATATGGATTGAAAGGGTTAACTCTCTCACTCTCTCTCTCTCTCTCTCTCTCTCTCTCTCTCTCTCTCTCTCTCTCTCTCTCTCTCTCATCCATTTTTACGTTCCTTGAGTGTTACGAGAAAATATTACATGACAGCGGGTGTGAGGCGGCCACTTGGAGCTAACTTACAGGCTCGCCCCGATGGCTGTGGCCGCCCTTTGAGTGTGTTATCTGCCTGAGTTAGTACTGTTGCCTTTAGAGAATCCTTTACTCTCTCTCTCTCTCTCTCTCTCTCTCTCTCTCTCTCTCTCTCTCTCTCTCTCTGTGGACGTCTCGGATTGTATACAAGAAAGATACGTGTCAGTTTTGGTTCTTTTCTCTCTCTCTCTCTCTCTCTCTCTCTCTCTCTCTCTCTCTCTCTCTCTCTCTCTCTCTCTCTCTCTCTGCGGGCATCTCAGATTGTATACAAGAAAGATACGCGTCAGTTTTGGTTCTTTTTTTTTATGTATGTCTTTCTTTGTGTGTGTGTGTGTGTGTGTGTGTGTGTGTGTGTGTGTAAATATTGCCGCCTTTCCTGTTCCTTTTTATCACCCCCTGTGCCGGCGCCTAAGTGTGCATGGTGGTCACGTGACGGGGGAAACGACCGCTTAAGTGAGAATTAATGCCACATCTACTTGACTGTAACGCTCTTGAGACTGAGGGCGTTCAAGGAGTCAATTGCCTTTTTATTTATATCGCATGCACGGGGAGATTATGAAGGTGTGGGGGCGTTGCTTGCATGCTCTAAATCATCTAAAATTAACGCCACTTAATAAGAATATAAGCATAATTTGGGGTATGTTTTGAGTGATTTATTTGATTTATCTAAACAAGACTATATTAATTTGAAAAGGAAAATGAGGTAATGAATTGATTAACGGTTCTGTATATGCATGTTTCTATAATAATATGAATTCGTGTTGAGTTATGTCTTATCTAATCAAAACTCTATCTATCTAAACTACGTTAATGAAAAAAGAATGAGGTAATGATTTGCTTAACGATTCTGTATCTGCATGTCTATAATAACGAGTTCGTGTTGAGTAACGTCTTATCTAATCAAAACTCTATCTATGTGAACTATCTATCCAAACTACATTAATGAGAAAAAGTGATGTAATGTTGAATGATTTGCCTTACCATTCGCTATCTGCCTCTCTCTAGGAAACATTTTGAGGTAATATCGAGTTTCCTCTCTTTTATCTAAACAAAACTCAAGATTACATTAATTTGCAACAAGAAACTTAGATAATGCCGACTGATTTCTTTACCATTCCATATCTTTATCTGTAGAAAGAAAAATAACCCGTTTGAGGTTGTACAGAGTCACTTCTTTCATTTATATAAACAAAACTCAACACTACATTAACTAGGAACAAGAAACTGAGATGACGTCGTATAATTTGCTTTACCACTTATCATCTCGCGTTCTCAGTCATGTCCATCATCTCGACAAAATTAAAGTTACCCGCCAGTTTAAGGTCAGTTCTCCTAAAGATCATCGGGGCCTGACAGCCTTGGGGGGAGGTGCCTCTGGTCTCCGGGCAACACCTCCCTCCGGCCGGCGGTGTGAACGACCCGCCTGAGTCTTGTTATCAAAGCTCGTGTTGGTGTTGGCTAATGCGAGGAGCTTGGCGGAAGATAAGTGAGGGAGGAAGGGAGCATGATGGAGTGAGTGAGCAGGCGGGAGGGAGGGAGGGAGCATGATGGAGGGAGGGAGGGAGGGAGAGCCAGGGAGACGAATGAGGGAGATGGAGAGAGGAGAGAGAAAGAAGGAGGTAAAAGAGAGAAAGGGGAAAGGAGGAAAGAACCTAACCTAACTTAACCTAACTTAACCTAACCTGGAGGGAGAGCCAGGGAGACGAATGAGGGAGATGGAGAGAGGAGAGAGAAAGAAGGAGGTAAAAGAGAGAAAGGGGAAAGGAGGAAAGAACCTAACCTAATCTAACTTAACTTAACCTAACCTGGAGGGAGAGCCAGGGAGACGAATGAGGGAGATGGAGAGAGGAGAGAGAAAGAAGGAGGTAAAAGAGAGAAAGGGGAAAGGAGGAAAGAACCTAACCTAACTTAACCTAACAAACTAACCTAACCTAACGGAAGGAAAAGTAAAGAGGAAGTAAAAGAAGAGAAGGAGGATAGTGGGACAAAGAGGAAGGAGATAAAAGGAAAGAAAGGGAATACAAAAGAAGAGAGGAGGAAGGAGGAATCGATGTAAAAGAAGGAAAGAGGAAATGAGGGAAGAGAAAGAGAGCGAGAGAAGGATATAAGGGAGGAACGAAGAAGGAGTACAGGATGGAGAGGGAGTAAGTAGGCTCCAGGGAGGAAGGGAGGAGATGGATGAGGGAGGAGAGGGCTGCGGTGTTATGACGGACGGAAACTTAGTGGACCATAAAGATCGACGCGAGTATAAACAGCATTCTAAAAAAAAAACGAAAAAAAAACGAAGATATATTAAAACGCGAGACAGAACACACAAACACGCGTAAAAACGTACACACTCTGAGGAAAAACATCGGCTTAAACACACACACACACACACACACACACACACACACTAAAAACTCACAAGATTTATACACTATGCAAAACCTAAAACAACAGACTTAGCTCGTACAAATAACCTCAAAAACAGCGACTCCTAACACACACACACACACACACACACACACACACACACGACGACAAGTTAATGGGGGCCAGTTGACCTCTCTCTCGGGTCGGGTCACTGGAGGGTCAGGTTTTAGGCACTGCGAGGGTCAGGTGGGGTCAGGTCACACTTGAAATGGCACACTAGGTCACATGGGACAGGCGAGGTCAGAGGTCACACAGCAGGAGGTCATGAGGGCGAGTATCAGGTGGTTGGAAGGGGATAAGGAACACATGGTTGACTCTCTCTCTCTCTCTCTCTCTCTCTCTCTCTCTCTCTCTCTCTCTCTCTCTCTCTCTCTCTCTCTCGGCGGGCGTCTCAGATTGTATACAAGAAAGATACATGTCAGTTTTGGTTCTCTCTCTCTCTCTCTCTCTCTCTCTCTCTCTCTCTCTCTCTCTCTCTCTCTCTCTCTCTCTCGAACATTGACTTGCTTACCGTATCGTGTCCATATTCCATTTCCCGCGTCGTACTTCATTCAAATTCTCTCTCCTTTCCTTCCCTCCCTTCCTCTCCTTTCTCTCCCTCCCTCCCTGCGCCGGACAAATGGTCTCATGCATCACCTCGAATGGTTCCTGTTTTTACCTCACACCGGAGGAAATATTTGATCTTTCCCCCTCCCTGTTTTTCGGCCTCTTCGTCTTGGGGGAATTATACGCTGTGGAAGCGCCGGAGGGGAGGGAGGGAGGGAGGGAGTGGAGGGTGGATGATTAAGCGTGACTCCAGGATAGATGTGGTTGAATAATATGAGTGGTTATTCTATGTCACTATTAAGTCCTGTGGTGTGTGTGTGTGTGTGTGTGTGTGTGTGTGTGTGTGTGTGTGTGTGTGTGTGTGTGTGTGTGTGCCTGTCAGTTTCCCTTGTCTTCTTGTTCGTTCTGCCTGTCTATCCGTCTGTTCGATTGTTTTGTTGTCTGTCTGATTGTCTGTTCGTCTCTCTCTCTCTCTCTCTCTCTCTCTCTCTCTCTCTCTCTCTCTCTCTCTCTCTCTCTCTCTCTCTCTCTCTCTCTCTCTCTCTCTCTCTCTCTCTCTCTCTCTCTCAACCCCCAATTTAATCTCCTTACTCTCCCGATCTTTCCTGTAAATCTCCTCTCACTTTTTTTCCCTCCATTTTTTCCTCCTAAACCTCTCCAAAAACTTTCCTCCACTCCTCGGAAGCCCACAGTGGCCTTTCTTTCCTCCCTCTCTCCTCACCTTTTCCTCCTCACCTTTTCCTCCTCTCCCCATCGTCTCCCTCCCACCCCAGATCTCTCGCTAATCAATTACTTCCAGGTGAAAAAGGGAGGGTAATTATGTTTTCTGGGGAAGTACCATTAATTAAGGTAAAGAATGGGCAGGTGAAGGCAGGTAGGGGGACAGGAACACCCTCCCTTTGTTTGTGTGTGGACCCGACCATTTGTTAGGCGGGTTCCCTCCTACCTGTTCCCTTCCCTACCTTACCTTCCCTCCCTCCTCCCTTCCCTCCTTCTTCCTTCCTGGCCTCTCTCTCTCTCATTGCTCTCTCTCTTTAGACCTGCTACCTCAAACCTCATCTCTCTCTCTCTCTCTCTCTCTCTCTCTCTCTCTCTCTCTCTCTCTCTCTCTCTCTCTCTCTCTCTCTCTCTCTCTCTCTCTCTCTCTCTCTCTCTCTCCATCCCTCCTTCTCTCCTTCTCTCCCCTCCCTTGTTTTCTCTCCCCGTTCGTTAGCTCCTCTCCCCTCCCTTTCCGTGTCATGATATCACTCCACTTTAGGGAATGAGCTGAAAGGTGAAGGGAGGGAAGGGAGGGAAAGAAAGGAGGGAGAGAGGGAGAGAAAAAAAGTAAATCTATAAGGAAATGTGGTGTTATATAAGTCACTGTTTTGAGAGAGAGAGAGAGAGAGAGAGAGAGAGAGAGAGAGAGAGAGAGATCAATTTCCGGTTCTCTTTATCTCTGAACGTCGAAATCTTGACCTCTAATTATGTTCTTTTTCATCGGTGTTTTTCTCTTCTATTTTTTTTTTTATTGTCGCCTTAACCAGAAGTAATGAATGGTTTCTCTCTCTCTCTCTCTCTCTCTCTCTCTCTCTCTCTCTCTCTCTCTCTCTCTCTCTCTCTCTCTCTCTCTCTAATTTTCTTTTGTTCTCTCTCTAATATTTTTCCTCGTTTCGTCTTTTTCTTTATTCCAATTTGTGTTATTTTGTGTTACTTGAAACACACACACACACACACACACACACGCATATCGTTAGTCTTTCATTCTGCGGCAAACACACACACACAACACATACAAACTACACAGCAACACATATTAAACCAATAACGAAAGGACAGTAACACCCCCGCAACACAACCACCACGCGATGACAGGCCCCGCAACACACACACACACACACACACACACACACACGACACATAACCCTTTGGAACACGACGCGGATAACAACACTGCGCCAGAACATAACCTTTCATATAACAAGCGCGTATGACCCCAAATATAACGACGCACATAACCCTTTAGGAGACTCGAACCTTGGCACGCTGGAACACGCCGGCGAATCGATAACACACCAGCCAATAACCCGCGCCATAACCCGCCCCACTACAACGGCGTGATAACTATAAGGAATAACCGTATAGCGTATGTAACTGGGAACGCTAACTAGTGCCAGTAACCAAGAGCGAAAATATAACCGGGCCAATACCAGAGAGAGAGAGAGAGAGAGAGAGAGAGAGAGAGAGAGAAACAACCATTCATTGCTTCTGGTTAAGGCGACATTATAAAAAAAAAATTAAAAGAAGAGAAAAACATAGATGAGTAGGAACATAATTTGAGTGAAAATATAAGAGGGCCAATACCAGAGAGAGAGAGAGAGAGAGAGAGAGAGAGAGAGAGAGAGAGAGAGAGATAAAAGAGAAATAAGAAGACATCCTCACCATCTCCCTCCTCTTCCCCATCTTCCCCCCTCCTCCTCCTCCTCCTCCTCCCCTCCTCCCCTCCTCCTCCTCTCGGTTAGGTCAGGCCAGAGTCGTAATGGTGTTAGTGAAAGGCCTCGTTATCGTTATCGTCATCATTACGTCATAACTGTACGAGCCCTGATGACGTCACTAAAGGGCGCCCGAGGTCATCAAGGGAACATCACGTGACCTGCGGCGAACGAGGTCATGCTGGTTAAGGATTATGAGGTCAGAGTTACGAGAAGGAGGAGGAAGTGGAGGAGGAGGAGGAGGAGGATAAGGGTGACGAAGGAGGGAGATGGAGAGAGGTGGAGAGAAAGAGGAAGGAGGTAAAATAGGGGAAGGAAAAGAGGGAAGACGAAGAGAGAGTAAGGAAGATAAGATAAAGAGGAAGAAAGGGAAAGAGAGCAAATGAAATACAGAAGGAATGAAGGAAAGGAAATCAAAGAGGAAGGAAAGAAATAGGAAGGAGATACGAGAGAGAGAGACCAAAAGGAGGAGGAGGAGGAGGAGGAGTAGGAGGAGGAGGAGGAGGATAAAAAGGGTTGTCGGTGTTATGAGCTAGATAAATATTGACCCCGTGAGTTATTCTGAATAGTATTTGCATGTATTAATAAGGAAAGTATTTATGCTAGCAATAAAACAATAATATTTGCATACAACACCAGGGGAAATTGACAAGTGCCCCGCCGAGTGTAAACCAGGGCCACTTTACGGCTGGGAGAGAGAGAGAGAGAGAGAGAGAGAGAGAGAGAGAGGGAGAGGGAGACCACGCCGGCTATTTAGACAGCTTAAACACACACCTGTAGACACGTACAAGTGAGTAGGAACGAGAAAAAAAACATGACAAATACGTGGCGGCGAAAAAAAACAAAAAAACACTAATATTGACTAAATACTTCCGTGGCGGTGGACGGATATGTCTTCACACGCCGATGGAGAAACAGACAGGCGGCGAGACGGGCGGACAGACAGCTTGACGGGCAGTTAGACAGACACGCAGGGACTCTGGACGCTCTCTGTCAAGGCTCTCGGCGGGGTGGTCAATGGGCGGTCTCTGGGACAAGGGAAGGGCGGGATAGGGAGGGATAAGGGCGGTAGGTATCAGTCAGGGCGGCGTGAGATTGGAGCTGTCATCCACAACAATACGGCGGGTCACTCACCACCAGCCTCACCATCACTCACCATCGGGTTCCAAGTGGTAAAGTAGCCGGCAAGTGGTTTTCACAAAGCCCTCATATTTGCCTCTACGTCACTTGTAGCGGAGGAATTTCAACTCGAGTGCGAGGCTGTGTTTGAGGGAGTTAGCGTGAGGGTGTGTAGGGAAGGGGTTCTGGAGGGCGTGTGTGTGTGTTGGGGGAGGATGTGTGGGGGGTGAGGCAAGGGGGGGGGGTGGAATGGGTAACGGTGTGTGTGTGTGTGTGTGTGTGTGTGTGTGTGTGTGCGGAAAGGGTTGCGTGGAGAGGGGTGGACTGGAATGGGTAACGGTCTATATGTGTGACAGAGGAAGGGTAATGGAATGGGTATGCTTGTGTTTTTGTCGGGGGGAAGTATAGTGTAATGGGTAACAGTGTGTATGGGTGTAGCAATGGTGTGTTGACTGTGTGTGTGTGTGTGTGTGTGTGTGTGTGTGTGTGTGTGTGGAGGGGGGAGGGAAGGTAGGGGGTGCGTGAAGAGCGTGAGCTATGGGAGATGATAGGCCGAGTTTGTATGTTTTCTTTAGTTTGGGTGTAGAAGAAGACGTGTGTGTGTGTGTGTGTGTGTGTGTGTGTGTATGCCAGACAGCGTGAGTATCGGGTGTGTTGTGGATGATTAATGAGAGTGAGGACGCGCAACATGGATATTTAATGGCTGTTTGTGTGTGTTGGTGTGTTGTGGGTAGATAACAAACGTGTGTGTGTGTGTGTGTGTGTGTGTGTGTGTGTGTGTGTGTGTAAGCGTAGAGGCCGCAGCTACAGCCACAAATATCCAAACCTCACATCACATGCTCATGAAAAATTACCGCCGCTGAGGGTGTCGACGTAGAAGGAGGGAGCCGGAGAAGGAAGAGAAGGGAGGAAGGGAGGGAGTCAGGGAGGAGTGTGAGGGTTGAGGGTGGCAGTCGGCCGTGGCAGGGTGGCAGGGCGGCCCGACAGAAGCACACTAAACAAAGAGTGATGCATCCACAGCTGTCGGCCCCGGTGGCGTGCTTAAACACTCCTCGGTTTTCTCAGCGTCCAAGAGAAGGAGAGCGAGAGAGGGAGAGGAAGAAGAAGGGAGAGACGTGATAAAGGGCGAGGAACAGTATGTGTGTGTGTGTGTGTGTGTGTGTGTGTGTGTGTGTGTGTGTGTGTGTGGCGCTCACTAACCCACTCACAGCCACTTAAATCTGCACATAAAAGAAAGATTGGTCTGCCATCTATCCTCACCTGTCACTCTCCATACCTGAGTGCTCACCTGCCCCCCTCACACACACACACACACACACACACACACACACACACACACACACACACACACACACACACACACACACACACACACACAAGTAGTCGGGTGTTCTTTGTCTTATGTCTGTTCATGATTATCACTCTCCTCTCACGTCCGTCTCCTCAAGTTCATGTCAGTATTTTTTCCGTGTGTGTGTGTGTGTGTGTGTGTGTGTGTGTGTGTGTGTGTGTGTGTGTGTGTGTGTGTGTGTTCTAGTTTATATTTATTGTGGGCAGGGAAGAGTAAACACACACACACTCTAAGAGAGAGGAGAGAAGGAGTGGAGGAGAAGACGGAGGAGGAGAAAGAAGTGGAGGAGAAGGAGAAATAAGAGAAATGCTGTTGTGCGTATTTAGCATAAGTCAACGGAGGTGACAGGGAAATCTCAGCACCGGGTTAGTGGTGAACCCTCAACACACACACACACACACACACACACACACACACACACACACACACACACACACACACACACACACACACACACACACACGAATCTGCACACTCCACTTTAATCCACTTTTTTTTTAGCATTCTCTTTACGTCTTTATAGCACAGAAGGCCTGAATGTTTTGGTAAAGGCGCTGGTAAACACACACACACACACACACACACACACACACACACACACCGCCCAGGAAATTCGAGCGGTGTAAATAATTTCTCTAACTTCCTTCTCGACGTTTGTGTTTTATTTGGTGTTTTTTTGTATTTTTTTCTTGTTTTCTAAGTGTTTCGGTTGTTTTATTTGATTTTACTTCCCTCTTCTCTCTCTCTCTCTCTCTCTCTCTCTCTCTCTCTCTCTCTCTCTCTCTCTCTCTCTCTCTCTCTCTCTCTCTCTCTCTCTCTCTCTCTCTCTCTCTCTCACCTGTCAGCTCACTGTCTCTCAGCACACCTTGGCCCTGCTCCTAATTAACCTGTTCTTTTCCCTCCTGTCTCTCTTGTCTCCTCTGTTTTTCCTCCCCGTTAAGAATTTTCTCCCTTTTTCCCTCGCCAACATTTTACGATATTATTTCCCGGCGGCGTGACACAGTGAAGGCTTTTTATGAGGTGAAGGTTTTTGTCATCTGTGTTCCCTGTCGTCGCCTCTATGTTGTATGTTGTATGTGGCTTGTTTATGGTAGGTTGTATTTTCTCCTTCCTTTATTTGTTTATCTATCTGTCTCTTTTTGTTATTCTCTTCTTTATCCTCCTTCCTAATTCCTATCTTTCTTGTGTTTGTTTCCTTTCACTTCTTCTTCTCTCCTCTTCTGCCTTTCCTTCCTTTCTCTCCTCTTTTCCTTCCCTTCTTTCTTCCTCTTTCTTTCTTCCTTTCCTCCTTCCTTCCATTTCTTAATCGCACCTGCTCTTCTCTCTCTCTCTCTCTCTCTCTCTCTCTCTCTCTCTCTCTCTCTCTCTCTCTCTCTCTCTCTCTCTCTCTCTCTCTCTCTCTTCTTTCTCCTTCCTTTTTTTGGCCTCTTCCCTTCTTCCCCTCTTCTTCATCCACCCTTCCATCCGCCACTCCCTCCTTTTCTTTCCCTTTCCTTCCTTCTTATCTCCTTTACCATTCTCTTTCTTTCCTCATTACTCCTTCATTCTCTTCTTTCGCCTTCCTTTTTTTGTCCTATTCTTTTCCCCTCTTCTTATACCTTGTCATTCACCTTTTCCTCCATCTTTTGTTCCCTTTTCCTTTCTTTTCTCCTATCCCTCACTCTTCCTTTCCTCACCACTCCTCCCTTCACTTCTTCCTCCTTCCCTTTTTACTCTTCCCTTCTTCTCCCTTCACTCCTTCCCTCCTTCCCCTTTACCCTCTTCCCCCATTCTTTCCCTATCTCCCTTCCCTTCACGATCCTTCCTTCCCTACTTCACCCATACCGTTTTTCATTAGGTTCCTCTCCTCCCTTTTCTTTCCTCCCTTCTTCCCTCTCCCCCCTCCCTCCCCCCCTCCCCCCCTCTTGTTACCAGTCTTGATCCAGATACGTGAAGGAGGTGAGGGGCGGGATTAGTGCCACCTGTCGAGAGCCCTCCACGTCAGTCTGAGAGCCCCCCCTCCCCCCCACTCTCTCTCTCTCTCTCTCTCTCTCTCTCTCTCTCTCTCTCTCTCTCTCTCTCTCTCTCTTTGGGTTTTTCTTCCTCCCCCTCGCTCTTTCTCTCCGACATTTATCTCACCTATGTTTTTTTTCTCTCCCTTTGATGTCCCTTTCGTCTTCCTCCTCCTCTTCCTGCTCCTCCTCCTCCTCTTCCTCTTCCTTCTTCTCTATCCTCCGCCTTCTTCTCTATTTTCTCTCCTTCCTTATCACTGTTTTGGTTTGTCTGTGTGTGTGTGTGTGTGTGTGTGTGTGTGTGTGTGTGTGTGTGTGTGTGTGTGTGTGTGTGTTCTAAGCTATTCGTAGTCTTGCGCTCCTTCCTTCATTGTTCATTAATATATTCTACTCTCTCTCTCTCTCTCTCTCTCTCTCTCTCTCTCTCTCTCTCTCTCTCTCTCTCTCTCTCTCTCTCTCTCTCTCTCTCTCTCTCTCTCTCTCTCTCTCTCTCTCTCTCTCTCATCAAGGGCCCTTTACGTCACACTGACACACTCAAGCACACGCCAGCCAGCCACACGCCTCAAAATGTGTCTCCCTTTCTCTCCCTTCTCTCCCTCGACCCTTCAGTCTCCCTTACCGGAACTCTCTCCTCCCTCTCCTTCACTCCTCCCGTCTCCCTCCCTTCCCGTCTCTCCCTGTCTGCCATGGTTCTTAAGAGGTAGAAGAATATGTAAAAGTATTAGTACCTGTCACTCAAGGGGGAGAAGGGAGCGCTGAAGAGGAGGGGAAGGCCACTCTCCTCCTCCTCTTCCTCCTCCTCCTCCTCCTCCTTCACTCCGGCAAAATCTCGGCGTGTTGGGTATTGGTAAATGTCCGGTTTCAAAAATTCCCGTCATACTTTTTTCCACTTCCCGCCTCGATGAAAATGCGTGAGAGTGACTGAAGGTGATCGAGCATTAATGGACCTCTTATCTGTTGAAAACCTCGGGGGTGGGGGTCAGGAGGAGTAGGAGGAGGAGGAGGAGGAAGGTAAGAAGATGAAGGAGGAAGGAGATAGTGGGCGGGGAAGGATGTGGAGTAGAGCACAGACTGAATTAGTGAAGAGTGATAGTGTGTGTGTGTGTGTGTGTGTGTGTGTGTGTGTGTGTGTGTGTGTGTGTGTGTATCCCAATCTCTCTCACGCACTCTCAGCTTACTCCCAACATATGTCCGGCTTTTATGAGGTATTCCTAGGCCTATATCAGATCACTATCACGACGGGGAAAAAATTCAAGCCGGGCCTAGGCCGACCACAAAGCGGCCTACCATCTGTGGCACTTCTGGTAGGCTGCGTAGGCCGGGTGGCGGGCACTGAGGGGAAATAATCTCTCCATAGGCCTAGTTAGCGGCAGGAAGAGGAGAACGTTGATGGATAATGAGAGAGAGAGAGAGAGAGAGAGAGAGAGAGAGAGAGAGAGAAATCAAATACGGAGGAGATAAATGAGAGCGGTCGTTGTGGTTCTAGGATTTTGTTGTTATTTTGCTTTTTTTTGTTGTTTTTTAGCGCTTGGAGGCAGATCAAGCAAGGAAGAATTAACTAGAAAATCCAAATAAATCAAAGAAATCAAATAGGAAAGAGGTAGCAACGTCAATTATCGAGCACAGGTAAATTAAAACGTTTGTAGTGTCTTTTTTTTTTTACCGTCTGTACGTCTGTTGTTATTTTTATTAGCTCATGTATGGCGGAAGATTTTTGGAACTATTTGAGTATTAGAAAAGTGAAAGACGAAAGAGCTGTATTAAGACACCTCTCCATCCGAAATTGACCTCTCTTTTGGCCATTCTATACTTATCGCTATATGAGAGCAACAGTTAGCGTTTATTTTTTATTTTTACATCTTCCTTTTGTTGCCCTTGAGTTGCTCCTTGTGCTGTAAAAAAATGAAAGAAGTGAAACACGAATTAGTGAAAGTTTAATCATTTTACGTGCAATGGGTGCTAGTATAAAACACGAGATAGATACAGGAGTGTTTGGGTATGCTTGAGAGTGCTTGGATTCGTGTTTTTAAGAGAATGGAAGTAAAACCAGGTATAGAGTAAATAAAACACGGAATAAATAAAGGAGGAGTGTTTGAGTATGCTTGAGAGTGCTTAGATCCGTGTGTTTAATGAAGTGAAGATGTGGTGTTCTTTTACATGTCTCAAAAAGCAAGTTAGCATCAATCACTCACATTGGGGGGCTGGTGTCCATTGGTTGGCATTCGAGGTCTCAGGTTTCCCAGTAGACGTTATTTTTACAGACATGCACCGAAGGGATTTTAGGGTATAGCAGTACATCAATAGCTACACCAGAACAACTAACGAATCTACACCATACAACTGTAAACTCCTGCTGTCTCTCCTTCTCCCCCGCCTGTACCTCCGTCACTAACCCACTTCCTCTTCTTACTATTATGCCCCTTGAAAATAAAAGTTGTACGAGTGAAATTCAAGTGTAAACAAATAGATATATACATTGGCAGCATTTTGAGTTGGTTTACGAGAACGACCATTTGCAATTTCTATTTTTTTTCTTTTTTTAATCTGTATACCTTCGCCACTATACTCACTTCCTTTTCTAACCATACCCTTGAAAAAATGAAATTGTACGAGTGAAATTCAAGTGGAAACAAATAGATATACACACAGGAAGCATTTTGGGTTGGTTTACGAGAGCGACCATTTGCAATTTCTCTATTTTTTTTTCTTTTTTTAATCTGTATACCTTCGCCACTGTACTCACTTCCTTTTCTAACCATACCCTTGAAAAAATGAAATTGTACGAGTGAAATTCAAGTGGAAAAAAATAGATATACACACAGGAAGCATTTTGAGTTGGTTTACGAGAACGACCATTTGCAATTTCTCTATTTTTTTTTCTTTTTCAATCTGTATACCTTCGCCACTATACTCACTTCCTTTTCTAACCATACCCTTGAAAAAATGAAATTGTACGAGTGAAATTCAAGTGGAAACAAATAGATATACACACAGGAAGCATTTTGAGTTGGTTTACGAGAGCGACCATCTGCAATTTCTCTCTCTTTTTTATTTTTTATCGAAGTGCAAAAAAATAAAGGGAGGGTGCAAGTGGAGATGAGTCACAGTAAATGATAAGTGCTTCCTGACCGCAATATCACCCTTCCTTCCTTCCTCCCTTTCTCCTCGCTCTCTCACTCTCACTCCCTCCTTTCTCCTCCCTACCCCCAACGTGAGAGGTAGTGTCGAGGGGCGGTTGTGGAGTAGCATTTTCTGGTCCTTTTGAACTGTTGAGGATTATCCGGGGCAGGGAAAGGTGGGGGGGGGGGGCGTGTGTGTGTGTTGGTATCTGATCCCTGCGGTAGGCGATACACACACACGCACACGCACATACACACACGCACATATTTTCTCACATACACACATTCACCTTTTCTGCTCCTTCAAACATTACTCTTTATCATTTCTACACACACACACACACACACACACACACACAGAGGGGGGGGGTGAGGGGGGTCCGGGGGGGGGGGGGTCGCGGTAACAGACAGACAGACGTGGGGACAAAAGGTGCTCCGCGTGATTGTTTGGCCGTGATTTGAGGGTAACATGACACCTTTTTTTGTGGCGCTAAGGGTATGTAATGTCCGTCAGTCAGCGTGTCTTTCTATCCGCCCGTCTGTCTGTCTGTCTGTCTCCCTGGCTTTTCATCCGTTGAGTCTTGGTGTTTGGGTGTAATATTATGTTCGTGTGTGTGTGTGTGTGTGTGTGTGTGTGTGTGTGTGTGTGTGTGTGTTTTGTTTTCCTCCTCGCCATTCTCTTTTCTCAAAATTCACTTCGTTTTTTTAATTTTCCTCTTTTTTCCATTTTTCTTCCTCTTTTTCTCTCTCCCTCATTCGTTGCTCTTCCTCTTTCGCTGTGCCTCCTCCTCCTCCTCCTCCTCCTCCTGCCATTTCTGCGTTGTTTTAATTTCGTTCGTGTTTCCTGTTTTTCTTTGTTCTTATCTTTATCGATCAGTTTATCTCGTTTTCTTTTTTGTTACGGAAATGTCTGCTATTTTGGTTTTGCTGTAATTTTGTGGTTTGCTCTGTTTCCGCTATCTCAATATCGATCAGTGTCTTCCTCGATGTTAGATATTCACGTTGCGTTGAATTATATACGAATTTCTGGTACAATGGCGTGGAACGCATTATTATTTTTATCATTCTTCTTCTTATTATTTGGCTTTCTTTTCTTGCTTTATTTACTACAGTGTTACAGTTTACATAATCATTTTTGTTATAATGGTGGTAAGGCGTTCTTATTTTCATCGCTATCTCATCATTCGGCTTTCCTTTTACTATTAATTTCATTGTCACAAGTTATTATTATCATTATTATAATTTCTCTATTAGGGTCTACAGTGTTATTATATTTATTAACATCACTATCATAATTTTCATTCTGCCGTTTTTTTCTTCTTTATTTCATTATCACGGTTCTCTCTTTCTCCAGTCTATCACATTTCTCTTATAATCGTGTACAGTGTTATTATCATCATCACTCATTATTTTCATTCAACCTTCTTTTTCTTTCTTTATTCCATTGTCACAGTCCTTTCCTCCTCCAGTCTATCTCAGCTCGGGTCTCTCTGCGTGTCTGTCTTTGTCCGTCCCTCTCCCCTTTTCCAATTCTGTGTTATCCGTTTGCCATTTAGCAGGAGAGAGGGGAAGCGAAGGGGAGGAAAGGGAAGGAAATGAGAAAAAGAAAGAAATAGGCCCATATACCAAACGTTTTATTTCTTTATTTATTTCCAAGGCAGAAAGGCCGGCCGTGTCTGTTTCATTTCCCTTCCCCGTAAACGTTCTAGAAATGTTTGTTTGACTAAATATATTTGTTGGGAAAGGACAGTTCGGATGCTGCTGCTGAAAGAGATGTTGAAATGACGGTATGCGTTCTCTCTCTCTCTCTCTCTCTCTCTCTCTCTCTCTCTCTCTCTCTCTCTCTCTCTCTCTCTCTCTCTCTCTCTCTCTCTCTTATTATATTTTCATGTTTTCCTTTTCTTAGCGCATATTTTCTTTCATTTATTTACTTCTTGTTTTCTCTCTCTCTCTCTCTCTCTCTCTCTCTCTCTCTCTCTCTCTCTCTCTCTCTCTCTCTCTCTCCGTGCCCTATATCCGAGAGACACAGACCAGCAGTACCGCGCGGAAACCCGAGATGAGTTGAGATGAGCCAGAGGTGACAGTCCGCGGCGTGAGACCCTCCATGTGTTGCCGGCGGTACTGTCCCGGAGAAACCGTCCCTTGGTTGAGATAAGAAGCTGGGTGGCGCTGCGTCCCCGGAGGCTGGAAAGTTACCATAAAGTGCTGTGAGGAGGGTGAGGAGGTCGAGAGAGAGAGAGAGAGAGAGAGAGAGAGAGAGAGAAGGGGTTAAAATGCAGAAGGATAACACTAGAGAGAGAGAGAGAGAGAGAGAGAGAGAGAGAGAGAGAGAGGGGGGGGGGGGGAGAGACTGAGAGCTGAAGGGGTTAAAATGCAGAAGGGATAACACTAGAGAGAGAGAGAGAGAGAGAGAGAGAGAGAGAGAGAGAGAGAGAGAGAGAGAGAGAGAGAGAGAGAGAGAGAGAGAGAGACGCATAAAAAAGCAACTCCTAAAGAAAATCTAAGAATACGATACAAAGGAACAGCGAGAGAGAGAGAGAGAGAGAGAGAGAGAGAGAGAGAGAGAGAGACGCGAAAAACGGAGCGGAAGGAGCCATATTTCTTGCCTTCCTCGTGTTGGTCGGAGGAACCGCGGAAAATGGCTCCTTATTCCTTCCTCTCTACACCATTTGTTACATTCCCTAAGTAGCAGCTGTCAGGAACCTTCGCCGGGGAGGGAGAGTGAGGGAGGAGGGACTGGAGGAAAGGAGGGAGAGAGGAGAGAAGAGGGATGCATTGGAGATAAGGGGGTGGTGAAGAGGATGGACCGAGGATGAAGGATGCTGAGGGAAGGAAGGAGAAGAAAGAAGGGAGGGAGAGAGAGAGAGGAGGGACTGGAGGAAGGGAGGGAGAGAGGAGAGGGATGCATTGGGAGATAAGGAGATGGTGAAAAGGATTGACCGAGAATGAAGGATGGTGGGGAAGTGTAGAAGGAGAAGAAAGAAGGGAGGGATAGATTAGGAATGAAGGATGAAGGGGGAAAGGAAGGGACAGAGTAAAGAATGAGGAAGGGAAGGAAGAGGAGGATGAAGGATGCTGAGGAAGTGAAGAAGGAGAAGAAGGAAGGCAGGGATAGATTAGGGATGAAGGATGAAAGGGAGGGACGGAGTAAAGAATGAAGAAAGAGGAGGAGGAAGGATCGAGGGTAGAGAAGCGTGCAGGAAGATAAGGGAAGAGAAGGGAGAGAAAGATGATGGAGAGAGAAGAGGAATGTGATGAACGAGGAGGAAGATGGAGTGCGAAAGAGGAATATGAAGGACTTAAAGGGAATGACAGGATAAAAAGGGAAGAGGGAGGAAGGGAATAAAGATGAGGTTAGGGAAATTATGAAGAAGAGGGAAGGGAGTTTGTGATTTAGAGGGAGATGAAAAGAAAGAGAGAAGAATAGACTGAATGATTGGTAGGAAGAAAAGAGGAAGAAGAAAGAGGAAGAAGTATATAAAGGGAATAAAGATGAGGTTAGGGAAATTATGAAGAGGAGGGAAGGGAGGATTGTGATTTAGAGAGAAATGAAAAGAGAGAGAGAGAGAGAGGAATAGACTGAAAGGAGAGGAGGAGCAAAGAGTTAGGAGTGAAGATAGAAGAAAAGAAAAAAAATGAAGGGTACAAGAAAGAAAAGCAATAAAAAAAGATACAGGAACAAAGAAGGAAAGGTACGAAAAATGAAAGTAGTGAAAGAAACGAAAAATACATCCGAAGATAATAATGGAAATAGAGATTGGCCGGGAATGGAGAAGAAAATGATGGATAGCTGTAGTCAGAGAGGGATGGGAGGAGGAGAGGAAGGGGTGGAGGGTAGGAAACGAATAAGGAAAAAAGAAACGGTACATATTTACGAAGAGGAGGAATGGACAGTATACAGAGATAGTGAATAAGGAATAAGGAATGAAAAGAAAGAGATAGACGGAAGATGATAAGGAACTGTACATAGGAAGATACAGAGAGAGAAGGAATGGACAGGAAACAGTGGAGAAAAAACATGCATCAAAATAGACATGGATGGAGGGAAGAATGAAAAATAAGGAATGAAATGAAAGAGATTGACAGAAGATGAAAAGGCAAGGTACATAAGAAGATACAGAGAGAGAAGGAATGGACAGTGAAGGGAGGAGGGAGCAACAATAAAGAAACAGGTAACGAAGAGGAAGAGGAGGAAGATGTGAAATGGAAACTAACGGTCTATAGAAAAATACAAAATGAGAGAAGGAAAGAACATTATACAGTGATAGGGGGACTTGCAGAATGGGAAGGAGGGAAGGAGGGAGGAGTGAATGCATAGAGGAACAGGTTGGGGGCGTGTTATCACAGAGCAAAGGTGAGGGCGGAGGCTGCGGGAGGGGGAAGAAACAAATGCCCTCTCATAAAAATGCACATGCCCAAAATGAAAGCATAAGGTGTTTGAACGGAGCGGCGTGGCTTTAAAGGACGAGGGAGAACAATGTAAGCGTGGGAGGACCTAAAATAAAGATGTACTGTTAATAATTTAGAATATATAGAGAGTTATTGAAGTGGGTTACGTGATGATGTAGAGTGAAGCAAAGTTAAGTTAAGGAATATGTAAAGAAAGAATGAGAAAGTTAAATTTAGTTTCTTGAAAGTAAAAAAAAGAGAAGTATATTAAAGAAGTAGAGGAATATATAAAAAAAAAAATGAAAAAAGGCAGAGACGTGACGAGAAAGTTAAATTTAGTTTCTTGAAAGTTAAAAAAGAAGTATATTAAAAGAAGAGGTAGAGGAATATATAAAAAAATAATTAAAAAAAAGACAGTGACACGACCAGAAAGTTAAATCTTGTTCCTTGAAAGTTTAAAAAGAAGTATATTAATTATCGCGTAGTTACCGTGTGGCCAATGTTTCCTGAGCGTCTTAAATGGTTGTGGCGATGAGAGATTACTGTTTTGTCTCCTAACTGTTGTGGCTGGATGAAGAAGCAATGAGAGAGACAGAAAACAGAGACGGAAGCAATACAGGAGATGAGAAAACGAACGAGAAGAAAGGAGTAAGAGAATAAAGGAGGGAAACAGAAACGGAAGTAAAATTAGACAGAAATAAAATAATGAAGGGGGAAGGACACGAGAGGCAGAGGAATGGGGAGGAATAAGAGGCGCCTGATATATGGGTGTCGAGATCCTGGTTATTGTTCAGTCTGCCTCTATTATTTTTTTTTTCTATTTATTATTTTCTATTTTCTGTTTATTATTTTCTATTTTCTATTTATTATTTTCTATTTTCTCCTTTTTTAATCATTTGTGAGAACTTTTAGACTCAATTTCGCCTATTCCTCGCATATATTTCCCTTCTCTCCTCTTTCTAAATCACAAACTTCCCTCTCTCCTCTACCTTCCATACTCTTCATAATTTCCCAACTACATATTTACCTCCATTCTGTCTCTTCCCGTTTTATTTAGTGCATATTTTACCTTTTCTGTTACTGGGTTTTGTTAATTTCAGTTCTTAAAAGTTGTGAAGAAAACTGAAGTACTTTGCAATCTGAAAGAGAAGAAAATTATTGTACTTTGCAACCTGAAAGTGAAGAAAATTATTGTACTTTGCAATCTGAAAGTGAAGAAAATTATTGTACTTTGCAACCTGAAAGTGAAGAAAATTATTGTACTTTGCAACCTGAAAGTGAAGAAAACTATAGTACTTTGCAACCTGAAAGTGAAGAAAACTATAGTACTTTGCAATCTGAAAACGCTGCACTGTACCTTTTTATTATCTCTTCTGTTATCTTGTCAGGTGTTTTGTGGTATTTTTTCACCTGTGGGCGGCGGGAACACGTGGCGGGGGGTGGGGGTGGGGGGGGTAGAGGGGAGGCGGAAATCACGGCCATCTAACACAAACACCAACACACCTCGGCGGTACGTTTAAAGTGGGCGACCCTCTTCCTCCCTCCCTTTGTTGTCCCTTATCACTCCTTATGTTGACTCCTTTTCTCCCTCGCTCCCTCGCTGTATATTTCCAGTCTGTTATCACTCCCAAGACTCCTCTATGTCCTCTCCTATACTCCCTGCCTCTGATTATTACTCCCTAGACCTCCTTTCTGCTCCCTTATTCTTTTTCTCTCTGTCTCATCAGTTTCTTTACTCATTTTCTCCTTCTTTTTCACTCCCTCGATGCATTCTTCCTTCCACTCCTTTCGCTCCTCTTTTCTCATTCCTTCTTATCCCTCTTTCCACTACAGTTCATCTTTCATTATTTTTTTTACTTTCTCACAGATTTCACTCCCTGGCTCACTCCCTCACCTCGACGCCACTTTCTCTTTCTCTTCCACACTCCCTCTACACCTCTCCCTTTCTCTCCACTTCTCCCTCCCTCTTCTCTCTTTCTCCCTGTTTACATTCCTCGTATTTCCCTTCTTCCTCGTTCACTCACCTTTACTTTTGTCCCTCGTGTTTTGTTCTTTCTTTTATTCCATTTTCGCCACCCTCACCTAATTCCTCCTTCCCCTTCTCTTTTACTTCCTGTCTTTTTCCACTCTCTTCCTTCCCTTCCCTTGTTTTCTCTCCTCTGTTATCTCTTTTATTTACTTCTCACTAATTTCTCTTTTCCTCTCTCCTCCCGCTGTCATGCTTTTCTCCTTTCCTTTCTCCTATTTTCTCTACCTTCTTTTTCCTCCTTATTCCCTCATCTTCCCCCTCATTTACATCTCACTAATTTCTCCTTCTCTCCCTCTTCTTCCTGTCTTCATACGTCGCTCATTCTTTACCCCCATTCTCTTTTAACCCCTCTACTTTCCTCCCTCTCTTCCCCATCCTCCTCCTCTTCCTCCTCCGCCACCCACAGCACATTAACACGCGAGACGCTGGGAATAGAGAGCATTTCCGCTTCGTTTTATGTTCCACAAACAATGAGGGAAGGAAGGGAAGGGAGAGAGGAAGGGAGGGGAAGCCGGGCGTGTCTGGTAAGGGGAAACAAGGGAGAGGAGAGGAGAGAGAGAGAGAGGGTGATAGAGGGGAGGAAGAAGGGCTCTCTCGTATTACGGAAGATTGTGTTATTGTGGAAATGATTATTGTAACTTGCGTGGGAACAGTGATAGAGTTGTGATGAGCTTAAGGCGGTGAGGGAAGGAGGGAGAGAGGGAGGAGGAAAGATGGAAAGAAAAGAAGAGCTTGTTGGAGTTTACGAAGGAAGGAGGGATGGGAAAAGTTGTAGATAAATTAATAGATGAAAAGTGTAATGAAAAGGAGGGAGAAAGGGAGGGAAAAGGAAAGATGGAGAGAAACGAAGAGCATTTGAGGGACTTTAAGAAGGAAGGAGAAGGGAAAAGCTGGAGATAACTAATAGGAGGAGATGAAAAGAAGGGAGAAAAGGAGAGAAGAGGAGAGATGTAAAGAAAAGAGCTGGTTGGAGTTTACAAAGAAAGGAGAGAAGGAAAAAGCTGGAAATAACTTAGTAGAAGGAAATGAAAAGGAGGAAGAAAGGGAGGGAAGAGGAAAGAATGAGAGAAAAGGTGAGCTGGTTGGAGTTTACAAGGGAGGGAGAGAAAGGAAAGACCGGAGATATCTTTATAGGTGTGAAGGAGAGTGGAGGAAAAAATAAAGGGATAAAAGAGGATGCAAGGAAAGGAAGGAAAGAAGAGGAAAAAGGGAGAGAAAAGAGTAGCATATGAGGAAGGAGGGAAGAGGAAAGCGGGAGATAACTGTATAGGAATGGAGAGAGTGGAGGAGGAAAGGAACCGATGAGGGAGGATGTAAGGAAAGGAAGGAGAGAAGAGGAAAAGGGGAGAGAAAAGAAGAGCATATGAGGAAGGAGGGAAGAGGAAAGCGGGAGATAACTTTAGAGGAGTAGAGAAGAATGGAGGAGGAAAGGAACTAGTGAAGGAGGATGTAAGGGAAGAAGGGAGGAGGAGGATGGGTATGGCCTCTCCCTTAGTCCCTTACCCCTCCCTTCTTTTCCTCCCCTTCCCTCCCTTCCCTCCCTCTCTCCCTCACACACGGAGGCTGACGTGTTAATGTTTGCCTCACATCCTCAACGCGATGTGAGGTGTCATTTCAGCTTCACCTCGCCTGATGCCACCGGTCACCTGCCTGTATTTCTGCCTGTCTGTGTCTGTCGGTCTGTCTGTTTTTTTTCTGTGTGTGTGTGTGTGTGTGTGTGTGTGTGTGTGTGTGTGTGTCCTAGTCGATGTATGTCTGTTTGTGTGTCTGTTTGGCCTCTCCGGAGCTTCCTTTTAAGATCTATTTCGTGTTTTTGTTTCTTTATGTTTGGTGTGTGTGTGTGTGTGTGTGTAGCAACGAAAAATAATCCCTCCCTTTACCTAATATATTCTCTCCCTTTTCTCCCTGTGTACACGTCCGCAAGAGTGTGAACCTCACCCTTACGCTCCTTCTCTCTTCACCCCTCACCCTTTTCCCCTCGACAAACACCCATTTCTCACCTTCTCCCCTTCACAAAACGCCTCCCCTCAACCCCCCCCATCCCTCACCCCTCACCCGCCCCTCTCTCCCTCTCTCTTCACACTCCACTGCGCGCGTAGCTTTGGGTCTGACGCTCACATAATCGTGTCTCAAAAAATATATGTGACAGGTCAAGTGACGGGTGTTTGGCCTGTCTAGGAACCAAGGACGCGTCTGTCTGTTAGCGGCGGAATTGACAGCTTGACGGAGCGAGGGAGGGAGGCTGGGAGGCGGAGGGAGTGAGTGACGGACCTCCCTGCCTCTCCCTTCTTGTGCACCTCTCCCTTCCCTTTCTCTCCCTGTCTCCGCTGCTCAGCCTCTCCTTCCCTCCTTTCCTCCCTCCGCTACCTGACACGTCTAACAGCAGAAGAAAGGGTCTGAATATATGTCTGGAAGAAGGGAGGGAGGGGAGGCACTCAGGGAGAAAAGAGAGAGAGGAACGAGGGAGGGAAGGAAGAAGAAAAGTGAAAAAAAAACTGTTGGTGTGCCTGGCAAGATTTTTCAGAGGTTGTTTTGGACTATGATTGACCGCAGCGGTGTTTGATATGTTGGCTGGAGGGCGCCGGCTTTCCCTCGCCTGCTGTTGAGCGCTGTGTCTTTGTCGCCGCCGCTAACACTGCCCGCTGTTATGCGTGTTTTTTCATGGCTTTCCCGGGCGCCCTTTACCCTCCCGCCGCTGCCGTGTCGCTGTTTCTCATGTTTTCCGCCCTCGGGTTCCGGTTGTCTGTCTGTCTTCGTGTGTTTTCTCTCTGTCGAGGCTTTCCCTACATTTGTCTTCATCGATGGTGCTCCAATTTTTTTTATTTCCAGCTGTTTCTGCCTCTCCTTGAGTCTATATTTCCACCGGCGTTGTTGTTGTTGTTGTTGTTGTTGTTTTTGTGTTCACCTCTTGTAGTGTTTTTTTTTTCTTTCCCCTCTAATAAAACTTTTTTCTTCTCACTAATATTATAACTTGATTTGTTTTTAGGCGTGTCTCCCTTCCGATATTCACTGCAAACCGTCAACGTAATACTGAATACATGAAGTCGCTATTTAACTTTTCATTTTCATAGAGTTTTCTACTTCTCAAAAGGTAATATTCGTAATTGATTTCCTTTCCGATATGCATGTGTATTTTCTTACGTATTAATCACCTCAAGCCTTCAACGTTACGCCGAATACACGCACTCGTTCAATAGCACCTCCGGAGAAGTCGCCCCATTAAGAAGAATAACGATCGCGAGTGTTATATAGATTTCCTTGGCGTTACGGCGGAGTGGTTCCGAGAAGCAAATTTGGCGTTCATGTGGGCGAGCTGGAATTGCAATGGAGTGTTGTGTTGGAGTGTTTGTTCTTCATCAGGGGAGGCAAATACGTCTTTATGGAGCATTCACCTGTTGAAAAGCGTTACCTGGAGAGAGAGAGAGAGAGAGAGAGAGAGAGAGAGAGAGAGAGAGAGAGAGAGAGAGAGAGAGAGAGAGAGACGTATAAGTTCTCGATTTCCTGTTAGTATTAGACCCACAATTAAACTAAACAGAAGTCTATAGAGGATAACGAAGATGACTTATAGAGAAAAATGAACGAGAGAGAGAGAGAGAGAAGAGAGGGGAAGAGAAGAGAAGAGGAGAAAGAAAGGGGAGCAATTGAGTGAGGTGTGGAATTCGGAAACGGAGAAGAAAAAAAGAAGAGAAAAGAAGAGAGGAGAGAAAGGGGATCAACTGTGTGAGATGTGGAATTGTGAAACGGGGAAGAGAAGAAAAGGAAAAAGAGAAGAGAAGAGAAGAGAAAAGAAGAAAATAGAAGCAACCAAGTGGGGTGTGGAATCGGGGAGCGGGAGGAGGGAGCGAAAGGGGGGAGGGGGGTGAACATACAGACAGAGAAGAGAAAAGGCGAGAAATTGAGTCTCGGGCTAAATGAAAGCCGGCTTGTTGGCGGCGTGAGCAGCGGCGAGTAAACACAACAGGAGCAATCAACATGAGCCGCCTGGGGGACGCCGGGCCAGATGATCCCCGGAGGAAGTGGGGCGTGAGATGAAAGGATTCTGGTAAAGACGAGGAGACGGTGTGCGGGAGAGAGAGAGAGAGAGAGAGAGAGAGAGAGAGAGAGAGAGAGAGAGAGAGAGACGGGGGGGGGGAGTGAGATAGAGAAGAAAGGAAAGAAGAAAGAAATGGAAATAGACAAAAAATACCAGAAAACAAGAAAAAAAGGTGCAAATCAGAGAGAGAGAGAGAGAGAGAGAGAGAGAGAGAGAGAAGGGGGGGAAATAGAGAGAAAAGGAAGCAAGAAAGGAAGAAAATAGAAATGCTGACAAAAAAGACCAGAAAATGAGAAAAAAGGTGCAAATCAGAGAGAGAGAGAGAGAGAGAGAGAGAGAGAGAGAGAGAGAGAGAGAGAGAGAGAGAGAACAAAATCACAACCGCCGATAAAGAGGCTACCATTTCCATCTCGCCAAGCTGGAAAATTTGTCTTAAGTGGAGGACTCTGGAAAAGGGGTCGGCGGGTGGAGGGCATGGTGGGGGGGGGGCCTTGGACAATCCCCGGGGGTGCTGGAGGGGGGCAGAGGGAAGAGGCCCCCCCCGGAGAAGGTGATGAGGGGCGCGGATCCTCCCTGGGGATAATCCTGCCTGCTTGGGGATTGTCAGGGATCGGCCGTGCAAACCGGAACCTAATCCCTTGGCTTAGTGGGACGCGGGGAGGCGGGGGATGCAGGCCGCTGATAGGGAGAGAGGATAGGGAGGTGAAAGGGAGAAGTGGAGGAGAGATGGCGCTGGGATTGAGGGAGGAAGAGAAAGGAGAAGAGATAGATGGAAAGGTCTGATGATGGAAAGGTCTGATGATGGGAAGGGATGAGGTAGAAGGAAGGGAGAGAGATAGTAGGGAGGTGAAAGGGTGAAGTGGAGGAGAGATGCCGCTTGGATTGAGAGAGGAAGAGAAAGGAGAAGAGATAGATGGAAAGGGATGAGGAAGAAGGGAGGGAGGTAGCGAGGGAGAAGGGAGATAGGAAAGGGAGAGGGAGAAATGGAAGATGGTGTCTGGATGGAAAGAGAGAGGAAGGAAGGAAGGAAGGAAGGAAGGGATAAGGGAGATAAAAGATGAGAAGAGAGGAGAAAGGAAGAGGAGAGAGAGAGAGAGAGAGAGAGAGAGAGAGAGAGAGAGAGAGAGAGAGAGAGAGAGAGAGAGAGAGAGAGAGAGAGAGAAGGATGCTGTCAGGGTGGAGGAGATTATCCCAGCTCACGTCTTCGTCTCTCCCTGACCCGGAAATAATACAGAGGCTCCGGCGGGCAGGTGTAAGTCTCACCTGCCCGTAATTGTGGCTGTCTACCTGTCTGTCTCCCTCTCTCTCTCTCAGGTCGCGGTAATCGCATAATGGCCGTCACCTGCTTGTTTTCCCCAAGGGTGTTTTCTGCTCCCCTGTGGCCTCTCATCATGGTGACGCCGCCCCGTCCCTCCCCCCTGTCCTGCCCAACTTCCTCCCTTCCCCCCCCTTCCTGTCTCTCTCCTCCCTCCCCCCTTCCCGTCACAGCAATCTCCCAGGTGTTTTCGAGCCCCTGACGAAGATTGATCGATTTCCGCACGCACGCACTCACGCACACACACACACACACACACACACACACACACACACACACACACACACACACACACTTGCATGCTATAAAAAAAAAACACGTCTCTATGAAAAATGCCTTATGATAAAGAAAAAAAAAAGGGGGAAAAAATTGTTGACACGAGAGCGGCTTTTCCCCTCGTACCTTATTTAGCTACCTGTCCCCATTATCAGCGCTTATTAGGTCCCCAGGTAATCCCCTCTCACCTGTAACACCTGGCCGGAGGAAGCGTGTCTTAGCCTCTCCGTATCTTCAGCTCAAGAGATAAATTCCAAGCCGGTGGAGCAAGTAGGATCAGAACTCCCTAATGAAGCACACTCGCCTGGGCTTATTACTTTACCTGGATAATCAAGGTGTCCGAGGCGGCTTTGATAACGAGCAGACAGGTACTTGTGTCACCTGTCCGCGCCTGGTGACTAGTGGGCGCATGACATATGATCGAGTACCTGGCCACCAATGTGTAAAATTAACGAAGGCGAGGCAGGAAGAAGGATCCCCCTGGCAGCCTGGCGAATTTATAATACTTGCACCTCAGCCTGTTAAAGCGAGGCGGTGATTGATAACGACTGCCAGCTGCATGTGTTTAGCTGAGGCCGGGACAGGAGGAATGTTGTTGCTGCGCTGCGGAACTTAAATGGAAAGTGAGGAGGAAGGAGAAGTCGTGGGTCACTCATGTTGTTTGTGGTTTGAAAGAAGAACAAAGGGAACGAGAGAGGTATAGAAGGGGAGAAGAGTAGAGAAAATAGAAGGATGGAATGGGAGAATAGTAAAGAGAAGGATAGAGAGGTAGATGAGTAGAGAAAATAAAGGATAAAGGGGAAGAGAGAGTAGAGGAAATCAGCGTAAATTAAAGGAAAGTGAGAAAGAAATTGGTGGTTAGTTAGATGTTTTTAAAGACGAACAGAGGAAATGAGAGAAAGATAAAAGAGAAAATAAACAGAAAAGTTAGTAAATTAAATCATAGTTAGGGAGACAATCTTGGGTTAGTTAGAAGTTAGTGAGTGGTTTGAAAGACGAACAAAGGAAGAGAGAAGGATCAAAATAGAGGAAAAATATATCGAAAATTAATTATAGTAAGCAGACAGGATCGGAATGCTGCAGTTGCTCGTAAATTGAATGGAAAGTGAGAAAATTCATGTAAGATCGAAGTTAGGCTGAAAGATGAACAAAAGAAAGAGGATTGGGATGATCAGGAAAACAAAATAAAGAAAATTAATTATAGTAAGCAAAGAGGATTGGAATGCTGTTGTGACTCGTAAATTGAATGGAGAGTGAGAAAATTCCTGTAAAATCGAAGTGAGGCTGAAAGATGAACACAAGAAAGAGGATTGAGATGATTGGAATGATCAGGGAAAACATAATGAAAATAGGAAAGGTGGATTTAAAAGGAATGTTGTATCTGTTCATAAATTAAGTTGACAGTAAGGAAAAAAATAGAGAAGCGAAGTATTTAGTTGTAAGATGAAAAAATGTTGAGAATAAAACTGGAGGCGAAGAGAAACTGGACCAAGAAAAACAAAAAAGTGAAGGAGAATAGAATGTTGTTGTTAGAATAGAATAGAAAATAATGGAGAAATCTAAAGTAATGAATTAGATACTTGAAAGACCAACAAAAAGAAAGACTAACAAAGCGAACAGACGAGAGAGAGGAAAGAAGAAACTAAATAAATAGAACATGGCAGAGACGAATGAGACAACATATATGATTAAATGCGATAGACATTTTTTTTATATTAACGAAGGAAAAAAAAAATCAGGAAACTGAATAAAGAGAACATGGCAGAGACGAATGAGACGACTTATATGATTAAATGCGCTAGACTTTTTTTTTTATATTAACGAAGGAGAGAAAAAAAACAAGTACCGGTGAGCAAAGAGGAGAAAGTCGAAGGCCCCCCCCCCCAAAAAAAAAAAAAAAAAGGAAAAAAAAAAAAAAGGAAAATACAACATACGACAAATCAAACGCGTGTGGATAAGCCTTTGATTTTAGCCTTTGATGACCGGGAAAATAATGAGAGGCAGGAAAATTAAATAAGGGGAGTGAGAAGCAACATTAGATAAACAATTAAACGAACCAAATAAAGCAGAAGAAAATAATCAGCAAGTATAAGGAGGAGGAGGAGGAGGAGGAGGAGGAAGACCGCCCCAGCAACAGCCGACTCACCTGGTCTCCGTCAGGGTGTCAGCACGAATCCTCAGGTGATGAGCCGCCAACGCATTAATCCACCTCAGAGTCCCTGGAGGGCGGGGCGGAGGCGGGGAGGGGGGAGGGGCAGCGGGGGGGGAAGTAGGAAAGGGGTGGGAATGAAGGTAAGGGGTGGGAAGGGAGAGAAGTGGTGAGATGTGGGCGGGAGTGGGAGGAGGAAGGTGAGGTGCAGTAGGGAGAGGGTGAATAGGGTGTGGAAGGGGTGGTCTGGTGGAAAGGAAGGGGTGATGGGGGTGGCGAGGAGGTGGAGGAAATGACTGGAGGAGGTGGAGAAGAGGAACGTGTGGGAGGAGTGGAGAGGAGAGATGGGATGGAGGGGTGTTGAAAGAAAGGTGGAGGGGAGAAGAGTTACAGGGGAGGGTTAGTAAGGGTTAGGTTAGGGTAGGTATGGTTAGGATAGGTATGGTTAGGTTAGGTTAGGTATGACTAGGATAGGTAAGGTTAGGTATATTTAAATTAGGTATGGTTAGGTTAGGCTAGGTTAGGTGTGGTTAGGATAGGTATGGTTATGTTAGGTAGGTTAGGTTAGGTTAGGTATGACTAGGTTAGGTAAGGTTAGGTATAGTTAAGTTAGGTATGGTTAGGTATGGTTAAGATAGGTATGGTTAGGTTAGGTTAGGTATGACTAGGTTAGGTATAGTTAAGTTAGGTATGGTTAGGTTATGTAAGGTTAAGTATGATTTGGATAGGTATGGTTAAGCTAGGTTAAATTAGGCTAGGTTAGGTAAGGCTAGGTATGGTGTAGGAGGGAGAGTTATTGGCATGAGGCGACAAGTATAGGGTATAAGGGGCTGAAAGAGGGGTTAGGGAGGGTAAGGAAGAGCCCGGAGGTGGCGTCTGCAGGGGCATCTGGGGTCTGGCGGGCTGGAAGGTGTCAGGGGAAGGGGGAAATGTCGAGGAGGGGAAGGAGTGGTGAGGGAGGAGGCAGGAAGCTGGAAAGTGTCATCGAGAAGGAGGAGGAAGGAGGAGGGTGCGAAGGACTGTGAGAAAGTGTCATCATAGAAGGAGGAGGAGGAGGAGGAAGTCTGGGCGGTGTCAGGGAGTGTCAGGGCGGGGAAGTAGGTGTCAGGAGGCATGGGTGAGGGAGAGCATCATGAGAGCATCCTTCTCCCTTTCGTCACCCTCAATCTGTCCTCCCTCTTCCCGATCCTTCCTCTCAGCTCCCAAGAGACACGAAGGATCATAATTCCCTCGAGGTCAAGGATAATACAATAATATTAACCAATTATCCCAAACAGGACTCCGCCTCGGCTATTGTGAGATGGTATAAGCTCCCCGCTGCTCCTTCATTGCGGGGATTAGTCACTCACCTCGACACACACTGAGAGGCGTCCCTTTGTTACCTGTGAATGCATCTACCTGGTTCAAAGTTTTGCCCCCAAGTGGATTAACAAGTCTAAGCTATTGGTATTCCTTGAAGGGTCTTTATTCCGGTTTTAGCTTCTTAATTTTTTGCTTTCTTTCATTATTTATCTTTAATCTCCTCATTTGATTTATTTTTTATCTTTTTCTTGTTCTAGTTTCTCGTTTGTTTTATTTTTTTTTGTTTTTTTCAGTTCCAGTTTCTTATTTGATATTTTTGTTTGCTTTCTTTCTCTTTTATTTTCTTATTTAATTTATTTTTCGTATTTCATTCTTCCTTTTCCATCATTAATTTGTTCCTCTTTTTTTGCTTCCTTTCATCATTTCTCTCTTATCTTTCCATTTGAGTTATTTTTTTATCTTTTTATTCTACTATTTTCTCATTTGCCTCATTTTTTTTTGTTTTTTCAGTCTTCCAGTTTCTGGTATGATATTTTTTCTTGCTTTCTTTGTCTTTTATTTTCTTATTTCATTCTTCCTTTTCCATCATTAATTTGTTCCTTTCATTCTTTATCTTTTAGCTTCTCAATTGACTCATATATTTCTCCTTTCATTCTTCCTTTTCTAGCTTTTCACTTCATTATATTTTGCCCATTTGTTTTGCTCCTTTTATATTTCCTCAACTAGTTTCTTATCTACTTAATTTTTGCTGTCATTCTTGCTTAACATCACATTTTTGGCTTCTTTCATTCTACCTCTTCTGTTGCTTCTCATTTGATTCAGTTTTTGCTCCTTAACCAGCCGTATATTCCTCTACATTTCCCAGCCTCCACACCTGCCCTGTTTCCACCTCCCCATCTTCATAAATCTCACCTGTCTGATTTTTTTTTACCTGCCTTCCTCAGCTTCCCCGCCTCTAAGTAAACATTCACCTGCCTTCACACGCCCCTTGCGCTCCCGCCGCCCGCCAGGTGACAGGTGTTGATACAGCCCACCTGACACACTGCTAATTAGTCCAGGTGTCTCCAGGCGAGGGAAGAAGAAAGGTGGAGGAGGAGGAGGTGGAGGAGGAGGTAGAGGAGGAGGAGGGAAAGGAAGGGCAAGATTTTTCTCCCTACCTTCTCTTATCTTTGTTCCTCCTTTTTTCCTCCATGCCTATCTGATGCGATATAGAGATGTGAAGGAGGAAGGAGGAAGAGGATGAGGAAGAGGGAGGGAGAGAAGTTGAAGATTTTCTCCTCTCTTTTTCCTCCACTTTCATTATTTCTTTTATTCTTTCTTGCTTTCTTATTCATCCTTCTTTCTTTTTTCTGTATTTTATTCCTTTCTTTCCTTCTCTCTCTCTCTCTCTCTCTCTCTCTCTCTCTCTCTCTCTCTCTCTCTCTCTCTCTCTCTCTCTCTCTCTCTCTCTCTCTCATCCCCTCCCCCCCTCCTCTCCCTCCCCCACATCATACCCGTCTGCAACATGAATAGAGTGATTGGTTTGACCTTTTTTTGCACGTGACAGGCTTAAGATCTAGTAGCAGGTCGCTTTTTATCGCCCCACAAAACCTTTACCTCGGGGGATAATCGCCTATTAGTGTATTAATGGCGTTAAGTTATTGGGAGTCATATTTTGGGATTGGCTGCTAATCCCCTGACAGCCCGGGATTTAGTCTGACATGTGTGCCCTTAATGGAATCGAAGCCTCTGTGTTTTTTTGTTGATCCGGTGTTTTGTGTTGTGAAGTCTTGATGATGATGCAACGGGGCCGGGTGAATGGTGCGGGGTATGAGGTGTGGGGCTGTTGTTGTTGTTGTTGTTGTTGTTGGTGGTGGTGGTGGTGGTGGTGGTGGTGTGGTTGTTGTTGTTTTGTTCCTCTTTTTTTTCTTACTCATCATCATTGTTGGTATTATTTATCATTATTATTATTATTATTATTATTATTATTATTATTATTATTATTATTATGCTATTATAAAATGATGATAAAAGCTGTATGTAAAGAAAATAATTATGCTTGTTCGTTGTTGTTGTTGTTTTTCTCCTATTTTTCATATTCGTATTCATTTTCTTGTTATTGTTGTTTTTGTACTTCATATTACTGTTATTCTTATTACTGTTTAAAAAAAAATGGTAAAAATTGTCTATGTAAAGAGAAAGAAAAGAATTACATATGATTTGTTGCATCAGTATTATTTTTACTACATATAATTTTCTTCGTATTGTTATGTTTTTATTGCTGTTTTTATTGCTGGCATAATGTTTACTTTCTCTTGTTAAACATATTCCTCTCTCTCTCTCTCTCTCTCTCTCTCTCTCTCTCTCTCTCTCTCACCCGCACAACCCCTTCCCTTCCCCCTACCCCACACCTCCCAGGGGCGCCACAGTGTCACCCGGATTTAATAGCAGTCCGCCAGTGTCTGTAATCCGCTGGGTGTTGGTGATTACCTCTGTTGGTGCGGCAAATCCCTCCTCAGCCGCTCCTAAATCGTATAAAATTGTTTTCGTCCGGTGGCGGGGAGGGAAGCGGCGGGCGGCGGGGCGAGGGGGAGGGGGTCGGGCGGGGAAGTGAAGGGAAGGGAAGGGGAGGAATGGGGCCTGTCAGTATGGTGTCAGCGGGTGTCAGCAGCGTGGTTGGAGTGTCAGTTGGGCGCCGAATATTGAGGGAGTGAGGAAGGAAGGGGAGGGAAGGGAAGGGAAGGGAAGGGAACGGATTGAGGGAGAAGAGGAAGGAAGGAGTGTGGAGAGAAGACGAAAGGGAAATGAAGTGAAGAGAAGGGAAGTTTTGGAGGAGGAGAAATGCGAATGAGAGT
>NC_066515.1:24109386-24191886 GCF_024679095.1 Eriocheir sinensis
TGTTTGCCTCAGAGAAAACAAGATGAGTGTTTGAGAGAGAGAGACTTGACACTCTTTATTTTTACACTTCAACCTTTTTATTCCTCTTCCTCTTCCTGTTTCTTTTATATTTCAACTCATTTCTTCCTCTTCTTCCCTTTCTTAATAAGCCTCAGCCTTATTTTCCTTTCCTTCTCTACCCTTTCCAGTCCTTTCATCCTCCCTTCCCTTCCTATTCCTTACCTTACCTCCCTCTCATTCTTGCCCTCCCCCCTTCTACCTTTGATCCCCTCTTACCTCCCTTTTCCTTATCTACTCTAACCTATACCCTTCCCTACCTCGACCTCCCTCCCTTCCCTTCCCTTCACCTATCTCCACTTCCTTACCGCTTCTAACCTCCCCTTTCTTAATCCCCTCCCCTTCACTTATCCCCTACCCTTCCCTCCACCATCCTTTCTTACCCAATCCTACTTCCTTTTACCTTACCTTCAGCTATCTCCCCTTCCCCTACTCCTCTAACCTCTCCTCTTAACCCCCTCTCCCTCCCCTCCCTCACCCTCCCCTCGCCCTAAATCTCTCTCATCCTACCTGTATCATTTCCGTTAGAACCTGATTGATGGGTTTGTCTTACCTTATCTGTCTCCCCTTGATAGCGGCTGATCCCTAGATAGAACATTGGCACATTTTCATATAGACTTCTTATTTATCTTTTTTTTTTTTTCTAGTGGCTCGTTAGTCCAGAGATCTCCCGCGTGTGCAATTTGTTTTTTTTATCTCGATTTGTTTTGACACCTGGAGGAGAGATGTGGTTGAGGGTTTTGGTTGCTTGGTTGAGTTGATGTGGATGTTGGCGCTGGTTTATTTGGTTGTTAAGATGTTTGGTTTATGTGTGTGTGTGTGTGTGTGTGTGTGTGTGTGTGTGTGTGTGTGTGTGTGTGTGTGTGTGTGTGTGTGTGTTTGTTTGTTTGTTTGTTATTTTGTTTTTGTTGGTCTGTGTGTTGTTTGTTTCATTATAATATTAATATTTGTCTTATTTCTTGTTTTTTTCTTCTGTTTTCTTATTTTCCTTTTACTATTCTCTTTCTTCTTCTTCTTATTATTATTTTTATTATTATTACTGCTTTCATCATTGTTATTGCTATTTCTACTACTACTACTACCATTTTTTAAGAATAACTGTTGTCTCTAATCTCTCTCTCTCTCTCTCTCTCTCTCTCTCTCTCTCTCTCTCTCTCTCTCTCTCTCTCTCTCGGCGGCGGCCCGTGTGAGGCCTCGCCCGTCACTCTCCCGTCACCTCCTCCTTCACTCCGTCTACCCTGTCGACAGCCACCTGCTCCCCGCCCCCTCTGCCCCCCTTGCCTCCCCCCCCCGCCCCCCTGCCTCTCCGCCTCGCTGCCACTCTGTCGGCTTAGCTCCCCCCCTCTTCCCTCTCCCCCCCTTCCTCCTCTCCGTGTCGGCTTAGCTTATTCTTCCTTCCTCTTCTCTCTCCTCTCATTCCTTCTCTCCTTCACTCTTTTTTATCTTCCTTGCCTCCAGTCTCCCTTTGTGTGTGTGTGTGTGTGTGTGTGTGTGTGTGTGTGTGTGTGTGTGTGTGTGTTCTTTTTACATTACAAAACCTTCACCATTACCTCCTCTTCCTCCTGGTCTTCTTCTCCTCCACCTCCTCCTCCTCGTACTAGTCCTCTTCCAGCATCACACACACACACACACACACACACACACACACACACACACACACACGTTTCGCTTTAGTCTTTAGGTCGTGTTTCAGTCCTGTGGTCCCGACGCAAAAGAGTAAGGAGGGAGCATGTGACTCCTACTTCCTCCTCCTCCTCTTCTTCCTCCTCTCTCACACACACACGAGGGCTCCGGACGTGACCAAGAGTGATGAGACGCCATCCATCAGCCTTATCGGTACAGAAGTATTGTTGAGGGGCTCCATTGTGCGGCCGACTCCCCCGCGCCGCCCGGCCACTCGGGGCGCCGCTAATTCGAGTGTCACATGTCAACTCTGATAAAAAGAACGAGATAAGACTTCTGATTCTAACCTGGCGGCGGAGGAGGAGGAAGTGGAGGAGGAGGAGAAGGTGGTTTTGGCTGACTAATTATGTTTTTTTAGGTAGGTTTGAAGGGTAGGCGTGTGTAAAGGTTGACTGGTTATGGAGTTAAGGTAAGGGAAAAGGTAAGGATAGTTTCTTTGAGGGTGACTAATTACGTGTTTTAGGTAAGTCAGGTAGGCATAGGTGTGTAGGGGTTACCTGGTTATAGGGGAAGGTGTATAGTAAGGGGAAAATACACTGTGATAGGGAGGGTTAAGGTGATGGAGGAGGATTCTTATTATCATTATTAATATTTGTTTTATTTCTTGTTTTTTTAATGTTTTTCTTCTTTTCATTTCACTATTCATTTTCTCCTTCTGATGACTAATTACTGTTCTTTTAGGTAGGTTAGAGTGGTTGAGTGTGTATGGGTTGACTGGTTATGTAGGGGATATATAGTAAGGGGGAGATACAGTCTGATAAGGAGGGTTAATGTAAGGAAGGAGAAGGTTGGTTTATAGTGTACGTGATTGGAAGGAGGAGGAGGGGGGCGATCCCGTGTTGTGTGGCGGGGCATTGAGGGTTAAGATGAGGAAAGAGAAGGTGGGTGGTGGTGCGTGATGGTGTATGCTCAGTGAAGATGGTGGGTGGTGTGGAGAGAGAGACGGTTTGTAGGACGTGGTGTTGATAGGCTGGTGAAGGAGGTGGTGAAGTGGGAAAGTCTGTGTGTTACGGTGGTGTTGAAAGGTTGGAGGGAAGAGTTAAAGTTGCATATTTTTTTTTTTAAGAGAAGCTGATCAACAGTCATAGAAGGAGAGAAAATGATGCCTGTTTTGTTACGTGTAGAATAACAAAACACTTCCCGGGAAACTGAATCACTATGCTTGAAGAGGGAAAAAAAGGAAAAGGAAAAAAAAAGGAAAAAAAGAAAAGAAAAAGAGTAAGAAATGAAAAACAAACAAACATTTACCTCGACCTACTAACACTTAGAACACATTAGACAACACAACACAGCAAGAGGAGGAGTAGGAAGAGGAAGAAGAACAAGAAGAAGAAGAGGAAGAAGAAGAAGAAAAAAAGAAGAAAAAGAAGAAGAAGAGGAAAACCAGCATACGAGAGGCTTGGGCGAGATTCATTTACACTCAACAATAATATTTCACAATGCGATTAAGAGGAGTTTGGTTAAGAGGCAAGAGGCAATGGCGAGGCCGTGTACAAGAGGCGGATTGTGTCGAGGATTAAAGTTTGGCTCGAGTTTACAAGAGGAGGAGGAGGAGGAGGAGGAGGAGGAGGAGGAGGAGGATAAAAGAAGCTGAGTGAAGAATAAAAAGAAGAGAGAGGAAGTTAATATGAAAGAATAATAGTGGAGAGGAGGAAGAGGAAGATAACTGAAGAAAGAGGAAGAAGCAGAAAGAGATGGAAGAGGAAGACATGAAGAAATAAAAACACGATTAAACTAGAAAGGACAAGTAGGAGAATGAGAATAAGGAGAGGTGAAGGAGACGAGAAAGAAGAAAAGAGAAAGAAAGAAAGAAGATTATAAATTGGAAAAAAGGAAATTAAAAAGTAGAAGGAATAGTAGAAATAGGAAATAGGAAATAGGAATATGAGAAAGAAATTTGGAGCAAGAAGAAAAGAGAAGAGGGATTAAAACATGGATGAGAGAGAGAGAGGCGGGCAGCTTTGATGGGGCGGGGAGTGACAGGGCAGGCGGGGCGGCATGATAAGAAGGTATTAAATGGAAAGAAAAGTCCGAGTTAAATAAGATTGTGTTGATAAGGAGGAAGTGTGATGCGAGGCTGCTGTGTCTCTTTTATCTCTGTCGCCCCGCCGCTGTGCCCTTTGTTTTCTTTACTATTATTATTATTATTATTATTATTATTATTATTATTATTATTATTATTATTATGATCTTTATCTTCTATACTCCCTCTTCTAACTTTCCCTCCTCTTCATCTTACTCTCCCCCTTTCTTCTTCTCTCTTAACATCATCTCTTCATCCCTTCTTCTTACTTTCTCTCCTCCCTTCCTTTCTTTTTTCATCATCTCCCATCTTCCTTTTTCCCCACTTTTCTTTCTTCTCTTTCTTTCCTCCTTTTTATCCTTCCCTACTTCTTTCTTCTCTCTCTTATCTTTCTCCTTCCTACTTTCCTTTTCTTACTATTAATACGACTACTTCCTTCTTCTTTTTCTTTCTTCTTTTTCTCATTTCTGTTACCCTTCTTTCTTTCCCTCCTTCCTTCTTCACTACTACTACTACTACTACTACTACTACTACTACTACTGTCATTCTTATTAATATTATCTGCATATTTTTATTTTCCTTGCTCCAATTTAATAATCCCTTAATGTTTTTCTTCCTTTAGTAATGTTGCTTCAGTCTCCCCTGTCAATCATTGTTGTGTATTTTTCCTCCCCACTCCTCCTCCTACTCTCCACCTCCTCCCTTCATCTCACTCCCTCATCACTCTTCTCTCTCTCCCCCCTCCTCCTCCTCCTCTTCCACCCCGCTCTCCCGCCCATCACTAGCGCCGCAAAGCAATCCATCATCATGACTATCAGCCTCAACACACACATGACCGCCGGGAGCCTCGGGGCGCGATAAGATAGTGATAATTTTTGCGTCGGATAAGATAAAAGAAAGGAAAGCGGACGGGGGAACTTTTTTATTTTATTTATTTAGCGCTGTGATTGCGTTTTTTTTTTTTTGTGTGTGTGTGTGTGTTTTTGGAGAAGGGAGAGAAGACGTAGGGGGGGAATAGGGAGAGAAAGGAAGGAGGGGAAGGAGAGGGAAGAGGAAGTAAGGTAAGGTGATGTCATGTGGTGTGTGTGTGTGTGTGTGTGTGTGTGTGTGTGTGTGTGTGTGTGTGTGTGTGTGTTGTTTTATTCACCGCCTAAGATCCTTTCCTAAGCTTTTTACGTCACGACCAACATAACATTTCATTGTGGCAAGTCTTGGTAACCTTGTCCTCAATTTCTTCTTTGTCTTTTTTTCTTCCCTCTTTTCTTCCTTGAGTTTTTGCTTCCTTCTTTTATTTACCTTTGCTCTTTTCCTTTATTCCTTTCCCTTCTGTTTTTGTTCCTGCTTCGTTCGATTCTTCAATATATTTACTCTGCCTTCCTTTTTCTTCCTCCTTCCTCAACTCTTTCTCCTTTTCTTTCATCTCTTCCTCTGTATTCCTATTTCTCTTTCTTTCCTTTTTATCTTACTCCCTTCGTTTCTTTTTCCTTCCATCCCTCTTTCTTCCTCTTTCCTCTCCTTCCCTTCCTTTTCACTTCTCCTTTTCCTTTTCTACTTCTTCATTCCTTCGTCTTCTCTCCCTCCTTTCTCCTCTAACACCACTCCCTCCTTCTCCTCCTCCTCCTTCTCTTCCTTCCCCCCTCCTTTCCTACTTCTTCATTCCTTCGTTTTCTCTCCTCCCTCCTCTTTCTCCTCCAACACCACCCCTCCTTCTCCTCTTCCTATCCTCTTTCCATGTCTTCTGTCCACTTCCTCCTTCTCTTCCTCCCCCACCACCACCTCTTCCTCCTCCTCCTTCCGCTCCTCCACTCATCTCTCTAAATCACGGAAAGATGCACACGCCTCCACCCGCAGCCCGACCCACCCTGCATCATGCCGACTCCTCTTTATTGTGTGAGGAAACGACTCGTATATTTCTTGCATTACTACGAGGGACGGGAAGGAGAGGGAGAGGGAGGGTGAGGGAGGAAGGGAGAGCGCCGGAGGGAAGGTGGAAGGGACATGTGGGTTGGTAAGACAGAAGGAAGGACAGGAAGATGTGTGGAAGGGAAGGAGAGGTAAGGAGAGGAGTTAAAAGGGAAAGGAAGATAGAGAAATTTGATGAAAGGAAATTGGGTTTGAAAGAGAAAGGAAAAAGAGAAAGGAATATGAGTGGAAGGGAAAGGAGAAGGAAAGAACAAGGAAGATGTGTGGAAGGAAAAGAGAGGTAAGGAGAAGAGTTAAAAGGGAAACAAAGAAGGAGAGAAGGAGAAATATAAAGAGGGGGAAGATAGGATGGAGGAAAAAGAAGATGATGATTGGAAGGGAGGAAGAATATAGGGAAGAGTGTGAAGAGGGGAGGAGGGGAAGATAGAGAAAAGGGAGAAAGAAGGATAATGATGGTGAAGAGAAGGGAAAGGGAGGGAAGAAAAGGGGAAGGATGGAAGGAGGAAGGGAGGATCAACCGAGTCATTCCACCATCAAGAAATATATATATGCATGTCTTTATCTCCTTTTCCTCTTCTTCCTCCTCCTCCTCCTCTCTACTTCTCTCTCCTCCTCCTCTTTCTTTCTTTTCACTTTCCTCCATTCTTATATTTCCTTCTTTCTTTCCTCTTCCTTCTTCCCTAGTTTTATCCTCCCCCTCTTCTTTCTTTCTACTTTCCTCCCCACTTCTATCTTCTCCCTTCTTCCTTCTCTTCCTTTCCTACTTTTTTCTTCTGCCTTCTTCTTCTCCTCTTTCTTATACAATGTTTACTATCTCTTAAAGTTGTTCGTCTGCTCAATGTCCCTTCTCTTCCTCTTCTCCTTCCTCCTCCTCCTCCTCCTCCTCCTCCTCCTCATGTAGCGGGTCAGTAACGCCCATCACCTTATCACGACTGAGGGCGATATTGATGACCTTTCTCAACTGACTGTGAGGCATTAATTTGGGTCTCTCTCTCTCTCTCTCTCTCTCTCTCTCTCTCTCTCTCTCTCTCTCTCTCTCTCTCTCTCTCTCTCTCTCTCTCTCTCTCTCTCTCTCTCTGTGTTTTTTATTTTTTTTATTTTATCGTATATTCGTTTATTTTTACTAGTTTACCTGTTAATCACTTTATTTACTCACCTTTCTAATTTACCTCATTATTAGTATTTTCTCTATTCTTATTTTTCTTTTCTTTCACATTTTCTTTATTTTCTTCATATTTTTTTTACTTATTCTACGTCTGTTTTTGTGAGTGTATAAATTTTAAGTCTTTCTTTATTTATACATTTTACTAATTATATCATTCTTGACATTTCTATTTCTTATATTTTTTTTGTTCGCTTTTCATTCCTGGCTTTCATCACACACACACACACACACACACACACACACACACACACACACACACACACACACACACACACAGCTACCCCCCCTCACCTCCACACACACACATCTACACCCCCTCACACCTACCCCCACTCCCCCTCTCCACCCCCACCCACCCCACACCACACATCATGCACTTCATAGCTGGGTAACAAATAATATTGAAAACTCCAACAACAATATTGGCCAAACGAACTTCACCACCCATTACGTGCAGGAAATAGTGCGTTCCATATTTCCCGGCATGATGGAAGCGATTGCGTGCGACTCACTCATCCTGCTGCAGAGAGAGAGAGAGGGAGAGAGAGAGAGAGGGGGAGAGAGAGAGGGATAGTGAGAGTGAGAGAGTGTGAGTGTGTGTGTGTGTGGTGAGAGAGAGAGAGAGAGAGAGAGAGAGAGAGAGGGTTATAGACAGATTTGACGTATTTACATCGGTTTTGTCTCCGTTTCTCCGCTTTACTGTTTTTTCTCTCTACACACACACACACACACACACACACACACACACACACACATCGGAGCCAAAGTTGAGCTGTCATGTTTTTTGTAGTTGTGTGTGTAATGGGAGCGAATTAATGTGTGTGTGTGTGTGTGTGTGTGTGTGTGTGTGTGTGTGTGTGTGTGTGTGTGTGTTTTTTTTGTTTTTGTTTACTCCTGACGGTTTAGAAAGAGCGTGATGATAGTGGTGTTTTATATATGGGGGAAAGGGGTGCTCTCTCTCTCTCTCTCTCTCTCTCTCTCTCTCTCTCTCTCTCTCTCTCTCTCTCTCTCTCTCTCTCTCTCTCTCTCTCTCTCTCTCTCGTTATCTCCCTCTCCTCCCTTCCGCCTCCATTAATCTTCCTTCTATCACGTGACTTCATAATAAAGATAGGCAATTCGACCGTTGAGAGAGAGAGAGAGAGAGAGAGTTAACCCTTTCAATCCATATCCTTCTACCTTTTCTCTCCCTTCCCACCTTCACACAAAGACTCCTCCCTTCCCTCCCTTCCCTTCCCTCCCTTCCTTCTATCGCCCATCACTCTTAATTCATTTTTCACTTCCGTCACGGTCATTATTTTGGTATTCATTACTCTTCTCTTTTTCTCCTTCATTCTCATTTCTCATGTCGACGTCACACCCTTGGTCATTTTTTTCTCTCCTGCTCCTCTCTCTCTCTCTCTCTCTCTCTCTCTCTCTCTCTCTCTCTCTCTCTCTCTCTCTCTCTCTCTCTCTCTCTCTCTCTATTGTTTTCTTTCTTCATTGTTTTCTTTCGTATTTTTCTGATTTTCATTATTTTCCGTCTTTTCTTAGATTTTTTTTTAAAGATTACTATGTACACACACACACACACACACACACACACACACACACACACACACACACACACACATACATAACCGCCCCCCTTCCCCCCTCCCCCCCCCACACACACACTCATAACAGCCCCCCTCCCCCCCCCACTACGTACTTTCTGCTTACCATATACCGTATAAATTATCTCTCCTAATTAAAGGTGTAATTACGTTCAGGTGGCGGGACATGTGTTAATTGTAGGTGGTTTGTACGGGAAATTGTAGGGGGCGGCGGGCAGGTAATTAATGGCGCGGCAGGTGTGAGGTTACCTGGGGATTGAGTTTTAACAGATTGGTTAATGCGCGGGGCCCATTTATCATCCCTGTGTCTTTCTTAATTGATCTGTGTTCCCTTCTCTCTCTCTCTCTCTCTCTCTCTCTCTCTCTCTCTCTCTCTCTCTCTCTCTCTCTCTCTCTCTCTCTCTCTCTCTCTCTCTCTCTCTCTCTCGCTCTCTCTCCTTTTCTTTTTCGTCTTTTTTTCTATATTATGTTTTATTTGTTTTTCTTTTTTCTTTCTTTATTCTTCCTTTCTTTCTCTTTTTTTCTGTCTCTCCTTTCTTTATTCTTTCTTTCTCTTTTTTGTTATTCTTCTTACACTTTTTCTATCCTTTTCTCTTGTCTTTCTCTTTTTCTTTCATTCTTTCTCTCCCCCTCTCTCTTTCCCCTCCTCCCTCTTCCTCTTTCTCTCTCTTTTCTCTTTCTAGTCTTTTATCAGTATTTAATTTAATCTCTTACATTCTTAAGCGCTAAATTTATATATATTTTTTCCCTTTGAACGCCAAGTGAAGGGTCGAACGGCAACAACAACTGGTTTGCATATTTTTAAGTTTCGTGTTTTTAATTTCCAGAATCCCTATATGGCCTTCTTCCCAATGTTCCTTTTGTTCCTCTTATATTATGTCATTCTCCTCTCTTGCTATTTATTTTCTCTTATTCTTCCTTCACTATGATGTATATATATTTGTGGTCTTGTGTTTGTGGTGTGTTTTTCTGCTTTATCTTCGTTTTTTCTTTCTCTTATATTCTATCATCCACTTCTTTTTAATTTTTCTCATTCTTCATTTTCTCTTTATGATTTATGTGTATTTGTGTTTTTGCATTGTTTTGTTCATATATCATCTTCGTTGTCTTCCTTTGCTCCTTCTCCTTACATTCTGTCATCCACTTCTCTTGTTAAATTTACATAATCGAGTTTATCATCTATTTGTGTTTACCTTCTCAATTCTTTCTCCTTACCAGTCGTCACATTCTTCTTTTTTTTTTACTCTTCTTAGCTTTATCTTCTTTGGGATCTTTTCTAACATTCTCTTCCTTCCTTCACTTCTTATTCATTCCTCTTCTCTTCCTACTTTCCATTCTCCTCATCTTTCTTCTCACGCCTCCTTCTTCTCATACTCCTTTTTCCTCTTATCTTCTCATCATAATTATCTTTTTTTTCTGTTTATTCATATTTGCTCTTTCTTTTCCATTCTCTTCTATTTCTCATCCCCCATCATCATCTTTTTCACCTTTCACCAATACTTCTCCTTCTCCTTCATCATCTTTTCCTCTTCTTCATACATCCTCTTACTTTCCTCTTTCCTCTTCTTCCATCCTTCTTTCACCTTTCACTAATATTTCATCCTTCTCCTTTATCATATTTTCCTCACCTTCATACATTCTCTTACTTTCCTGTTTCCTCTCTTCTTTCTTTCACCTTTCACTAATATTTCTCCTTCTCCTTCATCATCTTTTCCTCACCTTCATACATCCTCGTGCTCTCCTTTTCTCTCCTCCTTCTCCTCCTCACCTTTCACCATCACCACATTTTCCACCACCACCACCACCACCGCCACCAGCACCACCGCCGCCGCCGCCGCTGGATAGACGTATAGCCTTGTCTCGCCCCAACACTCGTGATAAATAGCGGGTCAGTTTCCCTGCGAGCCACCAGGAATGGAAGCCAGGAAGAGATGAATGACCAGAGGAGGAGGAGGAGGAGGAGGAGGAGGAGGAGGAGGAGGGAGAGAGATAGCAAGGAAGGGAGGAGAGAAGGTGGTGGAGAAAACCAGATGGGAAGTGATTACTAGAGGATGGGGTGCGTCTCTCTCTCTCTCTCTCTCTCTCTCTCTCTCTCTCTCTCTCTCTCTCTCTCTCTCTCTCTCGCTCGCTCGCTCGCTCGCTCTCGCTCTCGTTCTCTCCGTAAAAGGCAACATAAAGGAAAGATAGGAAGAAGTAGAATGGAAAAGGAGGAGGAGGAGGAGGAGGAGGAGGAGGAGGAGGAGGGTGACGAGGAGGGAGGGTGGAAGAAGAATTTATTGACTTCGTAAGAGGAATTGGAGGAAGAGGGATAAAGGAGGAGGAGGAGGGAGAAGAAGTGGAGTTATAGTCATGAGAAGCGAAAGGCGAGAGGAGGAAAGGAGATAGGAGGAGGAGGAGGAAGAAGAAGAAGAAGAAGAAGAAGAAGAAGAAGAAGAAGAAGAAGAAGAAGAAGAAGAAGAATGAGTGAGACGAACCACATTAGATACAAAAGATAAAAAAAAAGACTCCCAAAATATCCTCTCATATATTTTCTTTATGATAACCTGAAGTCTCTATCATCAAGGTTTTAATATTAAGATACGAGGCACCATTAGAGCCTTATTAAGCGTCGATATTAATGAGAAAATTATCTATTTGCTTAGTTCTATCAATCTAATGCTGAAGGGTGTGCTTTATAAGGGAAGTGATTGCGACCCCCGAGGCTGGATTGCGAAATATGTGGTCGGGAGGGTTGAGGCCATATCATCATTCTTCTTCATTACTGTCACACCCCGGCCAGAGCCATACCCCCCTGCTGTCTCCCCTCCTTCCTTTTTCCCCCTCTCTCTACTCACTCTACCTCGTCATCACTCCCTCTCGCTGTACATTGAAAACCCCAAATTTAAAGTGAGTTGTGTGTTATCATTTATGTGGAATATAAATCGTAGTATATCTTTGTTTATCATGGTGTTAGTGTGGAAGGGGTAGGTGGAGGGAGATGGAAGGAGTATGTGGGTGGAGTGTGTGGATAAGGAGTCGGAAAAGTGGGTGAAATTGCTCTTTAAATGAATATGTGTAAGAGTTATTTTTGAACCGTGCAGGTGTGTGTGTGTGTGTGTGTGTGTGGGTGTAATGACTGTATTTGAGTATTTATGTAAACCCCTGGCTCTTAGTTAACCTCCGTGGGTCTGCGCGTGTAACCCCGTGTGTACCTTTGCTTGTGTTAGTGGTTTATTTAGAAGCGTGCAGCCTTGTCAGCAACCCGCCCATAAGTATGCCTACCCAACGGCCCCATTCCTCTTGCCTTCCTGACCTTAACCTCTGTCTCCCCTTTATTTTTTCTTCTTTTTATTCCTCTATATTCTTCTTTTTATATGTATGCCTACCCAGCAGTCCCAATTCCTCTTGGCTTCCTGACCTTAACCTCCTTTATCTCGCCTTAATTTTTCCTTTTTTTTACTTCTATTTTTCTTCCTATTTATAAGTATGTCTACCCAACAGTCTCCATTCCTCTTGCCTTCCTGACCTTCACCTTGCCTTCCCATAATTTTTTTTAACTTTTTTATTCCTTCATATTCTTCCTATTTATAAGTATGTCTACCCAACAGTCTCCATTCCTCTTGCCTTCCTGACCTTCACCTTGCCTTCCCATCATTTTTTAAAACTTTTTATTCCTTCATATTCTTCCTATTTATAAGTATGTCTACCCAACAGTCTCCATTCCTCTTCCTTTCCTGACCTTCACCTTGCCTTCCCATCATTTTTTAAAACTTTTTATTCCTTCATATTCTTCCTATTTATAAGCATGCCTACTCAACATCCCCATTCCTTCATTTCTCCTATTCCATTTTCTTTCATATTTCTTCCATTTGTATTTCTATCAATTTCAATCTTTCCCTATTCCCTTTCCTTCTCACCTCATTCATTTCCCCACTTTATGTTCCTCTCCCATTTTCTTTCATATTCCTTCCTTTTGTATTCCTGTCAATTTTAAACTTTTCCGTATTCCCTTTCCTTCTCACCCTATTCATTTCCCCTCTTTATGTTCTTTCCTTTCAATCATCTTCTATCTTACACCCGGCATATTTCCTTCCCTTCATATCCCCATTTGTCTTTCATGTTCCCTTCCCTCACGTCTCCATCACGCTAAATCTATTCATGTTCCCTTTATCTACGTCTTCGGCCTCGGCACACATTATTCTCCCTTCTTCCCTTCCCTTAAAATCGCTGCCAACTTTTTCTGTCTCTTATACTTCTACTTCTTCTCTTCTACTTCTTCAACCTCTGCATCCATTACTCTTCCTTCTTCCCTTCCCTTAAAATCGCTGTCAACTTGTTCTGTCTTTTCTATTTCTACTTTTTCTACTTCCACTTCTTCTCTTCTACGTCTTCAGCCTCTACTCAAATTATTATCCCTTATTTCTTTCCCTTAAAATCGCTGCCAACTTCTTCTGTCTCTTCTACTTCTACTTCTTCTCTTCTTCTTCTTCAGCCGCTGCACACATTATTTTTCCTTTATTCCATTTCCTTAAAATCGCTGCTAACTTCTTGTCTCTTCTACTTCTACTTCTACTTCTTCTCTTCTACGTCTTCAGCCTCTGCACACATTATTCTTCCTTATTCCCTTCCCTTAAAATCGCTAACAACTTCTTTCTTCTATTATATGTTCATCCCTTTTTTTTCATTCTTATTCTATTTTCTTCATATTTTTTCCCATTTTGGTGATTTTTTACTCAGTTGTTTCCCTTTTCTTCGCCTTTTCTTCTCTCTCTCTGTTCCGTTTTTCCCCCGCCATCTTTTGTTTCCTTTTCCTTCTTTCTTCTTCAAGTTTTCTTCCTCTTTTCCCGTTATTTTCCTCTTTTTCTTTTTCTTCCTCGTACTCTGAACTTTCTCCCAATTATTTTTCCTTTCTTTACTTCCTTTTCTTACTCACGTTCTCTCCCTTTCATTATCTTTCCCTCTTCATCCTTTGTTACCTTCTTTATCGCTCCTCTTCTTCACATCCCCATCCTTCTCACTTTCCCTTTCCTACCCTCCAAAATCTCTCTTCATCCAAGTTCTCTCTCCTTCATTATCCTTCCCTCTCCATCCTTTCCTTCCATCTTTATCGCTCCTCTTCTCGTCTTCACATCCCCATCCTTCTCACGTTCCCTTTTCTACCCCCCAAAAATCTCTCTTCATCCGAGCCATTCATTCACCCAACGCATCCTCCTCCACATCATCCTTGCCACCCCCCTCATCTCTCTTTCCTCCTCGCCTTCCTTCCTTCCTTCCCTCCTTCTCTTCGTCTCTCTCCGTCTCTTCCTTCCTTACCCCCCGCCCCCCCGCCCCCCCTGGACATAAATCAGCCGCGGTCATCCCTTGCCTCGCCGCCGCCACCGCCAACGAGATGAATCACCGAAAAGTTGTGTTGGACGTGTGTGAAGGATGACCGCTGCCTTCCTCCTCCTCCTCCTCCTCCTCCTCCTTGACTATCTTTCTCTCTTCCTCCTCCTCCTCTTCTTTGTCTTCCTCCCCTTGTTCTAGCTTCATCTTTGTCTTCTTTGCTTTATACTCTCTGCATCTTTCTGGTTTTCCGCCGCCTGTTGTCCATTAGTTAGCCGCCTCCTCCTTTTTCATCCTCCTCCTCCTCTGTTTCTCTTTCTCTCTCTCTATTTATCCTTCTCGCCTTCTTTAGTGTGTGTCTTTCCGCAGTAAAGGATGAAAGAAATGGAGGAAGGTCTTGGCGTGCGGTATAAACAGAGAAAGAGAAGAATAAGAGAGAAAAGAGAAAGTGGTGTGGAGTCTCTTACCTCACCTGTATCGCCTATAATTAAGGGGGACTCAACAGGTTATTACCCAAACCACAGGTGAGAGCCAGAAGTGTGACGGCATGAATGGAGGATAATTCACTGCTTGACGTTTAGCGAAAATATCTTTGCTATAATTTCCCTTAATTGGCGAGCGTCTGTCGAGGCCAACATATCGCTTCACAGTTGCTGATGTCGAGTTGTTTGTTTTGATTAATATTTATTCGCCCGCGTTAGTCTTTGTTACGGGGTCTTTGTGTGTGTGTGTGTGTGTGTGTGTGTGTGTGTGTGTGTGTGTGTGTTTCGACTCTATCTTTGTCTGTGTATGTCTTTCTGTTTGTCGGTCTGTTTTTCTGTGTGTGTGTGTGTGTGTGTGTGTGTGTGTGTGTGTGTGTGTGTGTGTGTGTGTGTGTCTGTCTGTCTGTCTGTCTGTCTGTCTGTCTGTCTCTCTCTCTCTCTCTCTCTCTCTCTCTCTCTCTCTCTCTCTCTCTCTCTCTCTCTCTCTCTCTCTCTCTCTCTCTCTCTCTCTCTCTCTCTCTCTCTCTCTCTCTCTCTCTCTCTCTCTCTCTCGCAAAGGTCACACAATCCCTCCGCCATTACTCTCAGAAAAGGTCGGTCTCTTGTGGGCCTGTCAATCTTGCTGTCTGATCAGTTTTTGTTCAGTCAACCAAATATCACTTACACCACCACCACCACCACCACCACTACCATCACCACCACCACCACCACCACGCCTACTTGCATCATCACTACTACTAATTCACCTACGTCATTTTTCTTCCCACCTTTCCTTTCTGTATTTTCCTTCCCTTTCTATTTTCTGTTTAATCTTCACCTTTCCTTTCCTTTCTTTTCCTTTCCCTTCCTTTCCTTTCTTTCCCTTCCATTCCTTTCCTTTCCTTTCCTCTCCTTTCCTTTCCTTTCCTTTCCTTCCCTTCTCTTCCCTTCCCTTCCCTCTCCTTTCCTTCCGTTTCCTTTCCTTCCCTTCCCCTTCCTTTTCTTCCCTTCCCTCCTTCCTTCCTTCCTTCCTTCCTTCCTTCCCTTCCTTCCTTCCTTTCCTTTCTTCCTTTCCTTTCCTTCCTTCCTTCCTTCCTTCCTTCCTTCCCTTCCCTTCCCTTCCTTTCCTTACCTTTCCTTTCCTTTCCTTTCCTTTCCTCTCCTCTTCTTCTCCCTACCACCACCACCATCACCACCACCACCACCACCACCATTATCTTAACCCTCAAAACTATTATCACCACTATCAATAACATCACCACCATCACCACATCCATCATCACCACCAAGACCATTACCACCACCATCGTCAATACCATCTTCATCACCATTTTCTTGCCCCTTTCAACACCATAATCAATACCGCTAACGACACCCATTCATGTTCTGCTGTCAACTCCATCATCACCACCTTGGCTTTCATTACCACCACCACCACCACCACCACCACCACCACCACCACCACCACCAAGGTTCAAGGGTTGTGTATGTGGGCTTCAAACTCACTATACATTCATCATATTCTCACCATTATGTAACTTTATTGACAGCTTCATCACCATCACCTCCATCACCACCTCCACCATCACCAATCAACACCATCAGTACCCTCCCTCCCTCTCCCTCTCCCCCTTACAATCATCATCAAGCCTCGCCCAGTTTTAAAACATCTCCCTTCTCCCTTTCTTTTCTCCCTCCCTTTATCCTTCTTCCCTCCCTTCCTTTATCCTCCTTTCCTCCCTTCATTCACTCTTCTCTTCTTCCCTTCCTTCGCCCTTTTTTCCTCCCTCCCTTCACCTTTCTTTTCTCTCTCCCTCTCTGTCTTCTTCCCTCCCTTCCCCTCCTTCACCCATCCTTCTTACCTCCCTTTACTCTCCTTTCCTCCCTCCCTTCACCCTTCTTTTCCTTCCTTTCTCTCCCTCCATTCACCCTCCTTTCCTCCCTCCCCTCACCCTTCTTTTCAACCTTCCTTCACTCATCACCTTTCCCCCCCTCTCCTCTCTCCCTCCCTCCCTTCCATCACCCTCCATCTTTCTCTTCCTTTATTTTGTGGGTAAAAAGGAATGATGTATTGCCGCACACTGTGTCCGACGGCGAGGAGTGTGTAATTAGCAACTCTCTTTTTAGATAATTGATTACTTACCTGGGCCAGTAATTAACCTTGATGGAGAGAGAGAGAGAGAGAGAGAGAGAGAGAGAGAGAGAGAGAGAGAGAGAGAGAGAGAGAGAGAGAATAAGTGAATAAGTAAATGAGATAAAGATAAATAGATAGATAGATAGCAAGAGAGAGAGAGAGAGAGAGAGAGAGAGAGAGAGAGAGAGAGAGAGAGTTGTTTTAAAAGGGCTAATGAACACGTGTTTCTGAAAAGGTGAAGCGTTTTTTAATTTATTTTCTTGTCCTAAAAAAAATAAAAAAATCCCTCTTTCGTTACTCTTGACGTTAAAGGGAAGTGCTCGCTCGTAGACTGCTAATTTTCCTATTCTACCTCATTCTAGTGCTTTATTTTTGTCTTCCATACTTCTATAGTTCGTGTTTCGTGTATTCTGCCTCTCCCTTTACATTCAATATCAAAATTACAATCTTCTCTAACTATTACTTTCCACCCCACTTTTTACATTCCTTATTTCCACTTCCTTATAATTCCTTCTTTTATTCCTGAAGTTTGCCGTTATGTACTCCAATTTTCTCTTCACTTAATCTTACGTCTCCTAATATTCCTCCTTCCACCTCCCTTCTCACATTCGCCATTACCACACGCCTTGTTCTTCATTTCCCCTTCTTTACACCTCCTTACTCTACTTCTCTGGTTATTATTTATACATTCCTATCCTCCTTTCTGCCTTGACTTCACTATTTTCATCCTACGTTCCTTAATAACACTCTCCACCTCCCTTCTCACATTCTCCATTACCACACACCTTGGTCTGCATATCCCCTTCTTTATACCTCCTTACTTTACTCCTCTGCATACATTCCTATCCTCCTTTCTGCTTTGATTTCACTCTTTTCATCTTACGTTCCTTAATAACACTTTCCACCTCCCTTCTCACATTCTCCATTACCACACACCTTGGTCTGCATATCCCCTTCTTTATACCTCCTTCCTGTTCTTGTATTATTATTACATTTTTCATTTTGATTTTGCTTCTTATTTTTTATTTTTTTTTTGTGTTCTTCCACCTCCCCTCTCCTCTTTCTCACATTACACACACCTTGGTCTGCATATCCCCTTCTTTATACCTCCTTACTTTACTCCTCTGCATACATTCCTATCCTCCTTTCTGCTTTGATTTCACTCTTTTCATCTAACGTCCCTTAATAACACTGTCCACCTCCCTTCTCACATTCTCCATTACCACACACCTTGGTCTCCTCATTCCCCTCCTTCACGGCGCCTTCCTTTGCTCTCTGTTTTTCGACGTATCTCTTCCTCCCTTCCTTCCCTCCATTAACTCGCCCTCCCCACCCGCTGCCAGAATGGGATGTTTACAGCTTCTCAGGGCGGAGGCAAACGGGGCTATCCCAGAGGAGGCATCACGAAGGTCCCATCCTATTCCTAAAGAAACTAGAGAGGGAGAGAGGGAGAGAGAGACATGGTTTTTGGGAGATAAGGGAAAAGGAGAGAGTATATCGACGAAGGGGAGGAAGAAGGAAAGACCAAAGAAGGGGAGTAGAGGGGAAGAGGATAAAATGGGAGGGGTTTATGGGAGGGGTCTTGAGGGGAATGTGTGTGTGTGTGTGTGTGTGTGTGTGTGTGTGTGTGTGTGTGTGTGTGTGTGTGTGTGTGTGTGTGTGTGTGTTTTCCTCTTATCTCTTTATTTCTGCTCTTATAACCTCTCTCTCTCTCTCTCTCTCTCTCTCTCTCTCTCTCTCTCTCTCTCTCTCTCTCTCTCTCTCTCTCTCTCTCTCTCTCTCTCTCTCTCTCTCTCGTGGGGGGGGGGGTTAAGATAGCGGCCCTGTTGCTTTATGGTAACTTAGGGACCCATACGACTTTATGTGATTCTCTCTCTCTCTCTCTCTCTCTCTCTCTCTCTCTCTCTCTCTCTCTCTCTCTCTCTCTCTCTCTCTCTCTCTCTCTCTCTCTCTCTCTCTCTCTCTCTCATCCGTCAATTTAGAGGTTTAACAGAAAAAAAAACGTATCATGAGAGAGAGAGAGAGAGAGAGAGAGAGAGAGAGAGAGAATCATTAGTATCCACCCTAATGTGTTCTCTAATGACGCACGCAACTTTGCTTTACGTTGAGTGCGTGTTGGACGTGGCTCGTAAAGTGAGAGGCGGAGGAAGAGGAAGAGGAAGAGGAAGAGGAAGAGGAAGAGGAAGAGGTTACAGCAAGAAGGAAGAGAGTGACGAAGTAGTTAGAGGAGAAAGAGCACATGGAATAAAGGAAGAAGAGAAATTATAACAGTAAATATTGGAATAAGGAGAAGGAAGAGGAGGAAGAATGAGAAGAGAATGACGAAGAAATTGGAGGATGAAGAGAACTAGGAATAGGAGGAGGAAGAGAAGAACGAAGAAGAAGAAGGATTGATATAAGAGACGAAGGAGTAACGACCAGGAAGAATATTGAGAACAAAAAAAGAAGAATTAATATAGAAGAAGAGGAATAAGAAAGAGGGAAGAAGTGGAGGAGGATAAATATGAGAATGGGAAGAATGACAACGACAATACCAACAATACAAAACACTCAAAGCAGAAATAAAACAAGAAACCGAAAATATAAGAGACAAAAACTTCAAAGATTCGATTGGAAAGCTAACAACTCTCACACAACCAAAAACATTTTGGAGTCAACTGAAAAAACTAAAAGGGGAAAAATCCAACAACGACCAACACTTAATAAAAAATAACAGAAAACTAACATCAAACAAAGCGAAAGAGCAGGCATTCAGAGAAGAATGGGAACCTGTATTCAGCATAACAAGAGAAGAAAACATCCGGTACGACAGAAACACAGAAAACGAAGTTATAAACTATCTTAACGAACACGAACATATACGCGCACGATCCCCTCTCAGATACAAGCAGACTACAAGGAATGAATCACACAGATGAACTGATATCAATGGACGAAATTAAACGAACAATCAAATCATTTAAAATAACCTGGGTGACAACACTCGGGTGAATCAATAATAAATAAACATATTCTGACTACCTTGAAATAGCCCTAGAAAAGCTACAGGTGATCTTTAATCACACATTATCAATGGGATACTTCCCAGAAAATTCAAAACAGCTGTGATCAAATTATTGCCAAAAATTCAGACAACACAAACCCAATAAATTTTAGACCAATATCTTTACTCGAAGTCACAGGAAAAATACTAGAAAATTATTAACATAAGATTACGAAAAGAAACAAAAACATCTTGAAAGATTCTCACCACGGATTCAGAACAAAAAGAGGAACGGATACAGCACTCAGAGTAATTCACGAAACCGCAGCACACCACGCTGCCCGAAAACAACAATGCTACTTAGTACTACGAGACATAAGCAAAGCCTTTGATAAAGTATGGCTGCAAGGTCTCCAATACAATATAGGCCTTCTAGATATCCCACACATCACCAAAATCTTCTAAACAACTTTATCATCGACAGAAAAGCCAATATAAGAGTTAACCACTACACAGGCCCAACATTCACACTAAAAGCAGGAGTCCTTCAGGGGAGCGCATTGTCTCCAACGTTGTTCACAATTTATACCAATGACCTACCAGAGCCAGCAATAGACTGCACAACCATACAATATGCAGATGATATAACCCAAATAATATTTTATGCAGGGAAATCAAGAACATTAATGGCCAACAGGGTCCAAAACGAGATCAAGAAAATCAACGACTATGAGAAAATGGAAAATCAAAACCAACAAGAATAAATTTAAAATAGTTCCACTGGCGGTAACAAAGAAAAACAACATAAAAATTGAATGAACACCATTAAATTACTCAGAAAAATGGAAATTAATAGGAGTCACTATAAGCAGAAATGTAATAGAACATCATGTGAATGAAATAAAGAACAAAGCATTATTGGCACTAACAGAACTATACAGATTTAGAAACTTACCAACAAAATCAAAATACACCTTATCAAAACACTTGTACTACCAATACTACGATACCCACACATACCACTAATAACACTCAGCGACAAAAACACAATGAAATTACAAAAGGTGCAGAATCAAGCTCTAAGGTTCGCAAATAACGAACGATTCCCTATACAAAATCAACAAAGAAATGCACGAAGAAGCAAAACTACATCCCGTAAACTACCACATACACATGCAAGCGGGAAAACATTCATCAAGATGACATCCATGAATAGCGAACAATTCACGAGAATAACAGAAAACTACGAGAGCCACAAAAACCACGCATGGTTTAAGAAGACAAAAAATATACTGGACAGAGGACCACCGAGGAAAAAGTACACAACGTAAAGCAGGAACGAACACGGAAAGCAAATAAACAAAACACATAAGATAACAAGAAAACAGAGCGACACTAGATACAGCATACTTAAGGACTAAATAAAGGACTAAGCAAGGCGGACAGCCCGCCACCTTTTAACCTCTCACTTTACTTCAACATCACTTCAAAAACTTTACTATACCTATACTCTTATTTCACCACACCCTAATCTATCCTACATCTTTAGATTAGATTAGACAACGTGTGAAAAAAGAAAGAAACGAACCAAAATAATGAAAAAAAATGATCAGAGAGAGAGAGAGAAGAGAAGAGAAGAGAAGAAGAAAAGAATAGAGATAGAGAAGTGAAGAGGAAGGGAAAAAATGGAAAGAGAGGAGGAGAATATGACGAAATAAAATAAAATAAAAGGAAAACAAAAAAAAGAGAAGAAATAAGGATAAAGAAGAGAAAACTAGAGAGAGAGAGAGAGAGAGAGTGTATAGCGGTTACCTCCTCTCTTCCTCCCAACCCGAGGGGCCCGCGGGACGAGGTAGGTCAAATCCGAGGAAATCTTGGCCGCTTCTTCCGGATTTAAAGCCACTTCCGGTCCTCCTCCATTGTTTTGAGGGTGCCAGGAGGAGGAGGAGGAGGAGGAGGAGGAGGAGGAGGGTAGTAGTAATGGCTGTAGAGGAGGAGGAAGAAGAAATGGGTAGGAGAAGAAGACGAAGAAGTAGAAGGTGAAGAAGGGGAAGAAGGAGGAGGAGGAGGAGGAGGAGGAGGAGGAGGAGGAGGAGGAGGGGGGGGATGATGATGGGGGTGGTGGTAATGGCTGTAGAGGAGGAGGAAGAAGAGATGGGTTGGAGAAGAAGACGAAGAAGTAGAAGGTGAAGGAGAGGAAGGGGGAAGAGGAGGAGGAGGAGGAGGAGGAGGAGGAGGAGGAGGACAATGGTTGGAATATGGATGAAGGAAAAAAGGAGAAGAGTTAGAAGGAGGAGGACGAGGAGGACGAGGAAGAGGGAGAAAAAAAAAACCCAGTATATAATGAAGAAAAGAAATAGATAAGGAGTATGATAAAAACGTAGCTGGAGGAAAAAGAAGAAAAAAAAGAAGAAAGAAAGAACAAAACCACAATAAAGTTCAAAAGATAACAAGACTTGAGCAGAGAAGACAAAAAAACCCACAAGAATCAAGTTCAAAATCATAAAGAAAACCAAAACTCAAAGGAAAAATATACCCCAAATAACCTTCACTATAAAGCCCGAATCCTTTAGCCGGAGTGCGCATCAAGGAAGAGTCATTTGGACGCTAATATGAAGAAGCGGTGTACCCGGGGACCGTTTGCGGAGGAGTTAGCACCGCCGCCCGTCTCTCCACTTGCTTAATTTGCTTGCAAGGTGAGGTAGGACGAGGCACTCCCGCTACTGTTGACCCGCCTGTGTTTGCCGTGTGCGCACTTGTCCTATAATTTAGTGTCCTTAAGCCAGGCACAAGTGGAGGAGGTGAAGGAGGAGGAGGGGAAGGATTGGAAGGAGGAAGACGAGGAGGAGGATGGGAAGGAAGAGAAGGAGTGTATATAAGAAGAGAAAGGTTGGTCAGAGGTAAGAAAAAGAGTAGAAGAATGAAGAATGGTTAGTTGAAGTTAGAATTTAGATTATAGAGTTAGTTGAAGTAGAGTGGTTAGTTGAAGAAGAGAATTAAGGATAAGAAAACATTGATAGATTAGAAGTAAGAAGATGGAAAGATAAGGAATATGAATAAAAGGAGACGTAGGTAAATAAAGTAAGAGGAGAAGGGATAAAAAAAAGATAAAAGAAAAGATAGTTGAGGATAAGTAAGAATATAACGAGACTTAGATAGGTTAAGAAAGTAAAAAAGTAGAGTTAAATAAAAAGTAAATGAAGGAAACGAGAGATATTAGTTAAGGAAATCGTGGAGGAAAATGAATAGGAATAAGAAGAGAGGTTGACAGGATAGGAGAGTAAATAAAAGGAAGAATCAGAACTAAAAGGTTAAGAAATATATTTAAGAAAACAAGGGAGATACTGGCTGAGGAGGGCGTGGTGCCAGAGGAAGATAGGAAGAGAAGATGGGAAGTAGATAGGTTAAAAAGAAGAGGAGGAATATTTAATAGGAAACACAAAGAAAAGAAAATAGGTTGAAGAGAGACAGGAGAAAGAGGGAGATAAGAACAGAAGTGAGAAAGAGAAAACGTTTGAAAGAGTAAGAGGAGGAATATTTAATAGGAGAAAGAAAGAAGAGCAAAAAGTAGGTTGAAGAGAGAAAGGAGAAAGAGGAAGGGAGATCAGAACAGAAGTGAGAAATATAGAGAACGTTGAAGGAGTAAGAGGAGGAATATTTAATAGGAGAAACAAAGAAAAGCAAAAAGTAGGTTGGAGGGAGAAAGGAGAAAGAGGAAGGGAGATCAGAACAGAAGTGAGAAATATAGAGAACGTTGAAGGAGTAAGAGGAGGAATATTTAATAGGAGAAACAAAAGAGCAAAAAGTAGGTTGAAGAGAGAAAGGAGAAAGAGTAAGGAAGATTAGAACAGAAGTAAAGTGAGAAGTGGATACATTAGAAAGAGTAAGAGGAGGAAAAGACAAAGAGAACAATATGATAAAAGAAAATAGAAGGAAAATAAAGAAAAACAGATAAATGCAAACTGGAATAAGATGAAGTTTGGAGATTAAAAGGAAAATAAACACGAAAAAGAATTGGGTTACGAAGGAGTTAGGCAAGAGTTAGGTGAATAAAAGGAGGGCGAGGAGAGAGAGATGGAGGAAAGGGTGAAGGAGGAGCAGAGTGTAGGAGGGAAGGCAGTAAAACGCAGATGTATAGGAGGGGAAGGGAGGAGAGAGGAGGCATTATGGGATTTTGAGAGAAATATTGTATGGGAAAAGAGGTTTGGGAGAAAGAATGAGAGAGAGAGAGAGAGAGAGAGAGAGAGAGAGAGAGAGAGAGAGAGAGAGACGATAAGGAGGTTAAGTTGAATAGAGGAAAAAAAAAAGTGGAAGAGGAGGAGAAGGAGGAGGAAAACAAGAACGTCAGAGGAGGAGAGGGAAGTGGAGGAGGAGGAAGAATAGAAGGTGGAGGAAGGAGAAACACTTATGGGACGAGGAGGAAGTGGAGGAGGTGGAGAAAGAGGAGGCAAAGTCACACACAACCAGGAAGAAGAGGTGGAAGCGGAGGTGGAGCATAAGGACAACGAAGAAAGGAAGGAGGAAGAGGAGGAGGAGGCATAACAAATCAGGTGCACCCTTCCCTCCCCTCCCCCCTCTCCCCCTTCCCTTCCCCCCTCTCCCCTCCCCTTCCCTCCCCCTTCCCCTGCACATGGCCACGGGGTCCCTGCAGCGGTCCGCCCCGACGCTCCATCTTGCAAGTGTGTTGGAGGGAAGGAGAGTGAGAGCGGCCATAATCACGCTATTTATCTCCCCCCCCAACACACCTTTTCCTTCCCCTCACGCTTGTAAATACTCGTAAGCGTGAAGTCCAACAGGGTCGTGAATCCCCTTGATACGCCCTCCAAAGACAGCTCTAATGGCCGCTGGAGGTCTGGGGTGCGAGCGTCAACCGTAAGATATTTATATATAAACATGCTCCCACGTCCGCCCCTCCGGCAACTAAAAGAAATTATTTGTTGAGATCAGCTATTTCCATATTTACTGGGAGTTACGATGGGCTGGCCGCGGCGAAGGATAACCGGCGGTGTGTGCGGGGCGTGAGGGGCGAGGGTGCCGTGTGACGCAGCGGCCGTCCTCATGAGCAGGATGGCCCCGTATGAGCCCGCCAGCCATCCTCCCGCCCGTAGCTCAGTCTTTAGTGAGCCCCCGGCGACGATTCTACGGATAGGTTTTGGCCTCACAGGGCAGACTAACTTGCTTTGTAGGTGATATTTTAAGGTGCCATTTCTCGTGTAGGTAAAATAAACACACCGGGTACTTTTCTGGGGCGTTACTCCCCCCCAGGGACTCACCAGCTCGCCCCCCTGCCTCCACACCCGTCCCCAGCCCCTGAGCCCCTGGGTAAATAAATAGGTGTGGGTAACGGCATCGTTGGAAGGCAGGGAGATGTAAACAGTAGTACAGGCCGAGGCGGTGTGTGTGTGTGTGTGTGTGTTTGAACCTTCCGTTTGTTTATCTTGGTGTTTTATTATGCTTTGCTCGGCACTTTGTTTTCTTTCGTGTGTGACTAATTTGATTTGTTGTATTCCTTGCAGGTGTGAGTACATGTGTTCGGCGTTCAGAGCGGAAACACTCGCCGTGACGGGTACGTAATGCATGGTGATGGCGGGTGTGTGTGTGTGTGTGTGTGTGTGAGTGTGTGTGTGTGAGTGTGTGTGTGTGTGAGTTTGTGTGTGTGTGAGTTTGTGTGTGTGTGAGTTTGAGAGTTTGATAGTCAGAGAGAGAGAGAGAGAGAGAGAGAGAGAGAGAGAGAGATCGTTTTCGTATTCCGCCGTGCATGTGTAAATTCGTTTGCCTCGTTTATGCATTTATTCATATATGTATACTTGTGGCCGTGTGTGTGTGTGTGTGTGTGTGTGTGTGTGAGAGAGAGAGAGAGAGAGAGAGAGAGAGAGAGAGAGAGAGAGAGAGAGACGCTCCTCCCTTCCCCCTCTTCTCCCTCCTCCCCCCCACGTGTAGGCCCATCAATATAAACCAAGTGGCCAGCCTCTGAGACACGCCGGCCGATAAGCGTCTCCTGAGCCGCCGAGTTATGTGTCCGTGTGTGCGTGTGTGTGTGTCTGTCCTCCCGCCCTGTCCTCCCGGCTTGTCCTCCCGCCCGCCCTGTCCTCTTGTGGAAGTTGCTCGGATTTTGAGACTGTTTTGTGATTTTAGGAGTAGTTTTACACGACTTCCGCACTTTGAACGGGAAAATCGCTTGAATACCCGGTTAATCCTCTCTGCGGCCTTGGATAATCGTAGTGGGAGCCTGGTAACTGTTTTGTGATGCGAGGGATAGTTTTACACAACGTATTCACTTTGAACGGGAAAATCTCTCTTGAAAAACCCGGCTAATCCTCTCTTCGGCCTTGGATAATAAGCGCAGTGGGATCCCGGTATAACTGTTGTGTGATTCCAGGGTACAGTATTCACTTTGAACGGGAAAATCGCTCTTGAAAACCCGGCTAATCCTCTCTGCGGCCTTGGATAATAAGCGTAGTGGGAGCCCGGTTAACTGTTTTGTGATTTTATGGTATCGCATGCACTTTGAATGGGAAAATCGCTCTTGAAATCCCGGTTAATCCTCTCTTCGGCCTTGGATAATAAGCGTAGTGGGATCCCGGTCTAACTTTTTTTTTCTTCAGCTAAGGAGACAGTTCTAGGGCGTAAAGAAAAAATATAAAAAAAAGCGTATCGTATGCACTCTGAACGGGAAAAATCGGTCTTGAAAACCCGGCTAATCCTCTCTGCGGCCTTGGAAAATAGTCGCAGTGGGTATCCCGGTACGTTTAACAATAAGGACCTCAGCCTCTTGACCGTCGCTTAGAGTGGCCGGCGCGCGCACTTATGCAAATCCAGCGCCTCTTATTTATACTGCCGCCTCCAGAATTTAAGTGACAGGCTGTCGGGCAAAATAAGTCGTTAATTCACTCTAAGCATAATATTGACTTCCTTCTCTTTCTGAGGAGCGAAAATAAATGTTGTTTTTACTTTTTTTTTCCTCCTTCCAAATGTTTATTTTTACTTTTATATCCCGGTGCGCGCGTGTGTGTGTGTACGTGTGAGTTTGTGTGTGTACATGTGTGTGTCGGAGTGTGTAATTTTTTCTCCTTCTTAATGTGTGTGCGTGTGTGTGTGTGTGTCAAAGGAATCGTAGTATCTTCGCAGGGTTCTCAGGAAGTCGGTGTTAATAATATTGTTTTAAAGATGAAGTGTGTGAGGCTCAAGGGGGTAGAGGAGGAATGGGGGGGGGTAGTGTTGCGTCATAGCCTGAGTCAGCTGATCGGCCGCCCGTCAGCTGTTCGATGTAAACAAAGACAGTCTCGCTCACAAAGCCGTCTCCAGAAGTGGCAATAGCTGACGACGGCGGGGAAGGGAAGGTCACCTGTTTGTTTGTTGACGGTGACCTTTTTCCCATTGGCCTCCAGCATGCCGTGGAAAAGGTCAGGTGGTGATGAGAGTGACTGATGGTGATGGTGGCGGTGGTAATGAAGATGGTGATGATGGGTTGGGTGCTGGTAATGCGGATGTTGGTGATAGTAGTGATGATGGTAACTGTATAATGTCGATGGAGATGATGATACAGCAATGGTGACGATGTGTGGTTATAGTGATGATATTAAAGGGGATAGTGATGGTGACGGGTGATGATTTTTAGTGATGGTGACGGGTGATGATTCTTAGTGATGGTGACGGGTGATGATTCTTAGTGATGGTGACGGGTGATGATTCTTAGTGATGGTGACGGGTGATGATTCTTAGTGATGGTGACGGGTGATGATTCTTAGTGATGGTGACGGGTGATGATTTTTAGTGATGGTGACTGGTGATGATTCTTAGTGATGGTGACGGGTGATGATTCTTAGTGATGGTGACGGGTGATGATTCTTAGTGATGATGACGGGTGATGAGTCTTAGTGATGGTGACGGGTGATGATTCTTAAGATTTAGAGAGCATTTGTATTACTTCCAACTTCAGCTTCTTTATCATTATTATTCCTATCATCATCATCATCATCACATTTATTATTACTGTTTTTCTCATTCCTCGTTGCTGTCGTCTCCACCGTCACGCCCAGTCAGCCAAACTAACAATACACGACACGTTTCCCGCGAATTAATTAACGTCTGTGTACATTTAAACGACTGCGGTCTGGCAATCGTAAAACTGTTTAAGTATATATGAAGGCGACTGCTTATCTCCCGCCGGGCGCCGCGAGGAGGTGCAAAAACTTGTTCCTTTGGATAAACTAACCAGGTGACAGCCGGGCACACACACACACACACACACACACACACACACACACAGGGAATGGAATAGACAGAGGGACACACGGACAAACACGAGAAGGCGACTAAAAACACGCGCACACACACACACACACACACACACACACACACACACACACACACACACACACACACACACACACACACACACACACACCTAAGAAAATACGGAGGCGAGTGGCTTTGTCCATCCTTGAACACACCTGTTAATCCCCCAACAGGTGTGTTTTACGGCTCAATCTTTTATTCTTTTATTTGTGGGAAGACATTTTTATTATTCTATCCATGTTTCCCGTAGCGCTGTTTCTTTATGCTTCTTTTGTTTATCTGTTTTGTATGCGTGTTGTTTTATGTATTGGTTTCCTGCTGTCACGTGTGTTGCCGTAAATAATGGACCTGCCGTGATCGTAACCCTGCACCTCCGCATCATTACCATAACAAAAAAGTTTCTCCTCCTCATTCACCCTCACCATGTGGACCTTCACCACCACCACGTTTATCATCAGCAACAACAACAACAACAACAACTAGAATAACTATCACCACCACCATCGCCACCACCACCACCACGACAGCAAAACCACCAGCAATAACAACAACAAGAGTGATAACCACCATCCACTCAACCACCCACCCAGGCAGTCACCACCACCACCACCTCCATTCCATCACCAACGTAATTTCGACGCCACCACGCCAACGCAACGCAACCACAACACCCATCACCATAATCCCCAACACCACCCACTCACCTCACACACACACACACACAGGCAGTCACCCGTCACCCACCCACACATACACACACACAGTCACACTTGTACAGACCTAACTTATCGCATGAACAACGAACCAGTCACCCTACCACCTCCACATGTGTGTATACCACCACCACCACCACCACCACCGCACTTCCGACGCTGCAGGTAATGCCAGGGCCCATTTGTCTCTGTCGGGGCGGTCGGTCGAGGTGCTTGCTCTGTAAACCCTGTCGGCAGTCTTCTGTCAACAGGCGGGCTGGGTCACGCACCGCCGCCGCCCACCTAATGGTTTTCGTGACAAATAGACAGCAAAGGGAGTCACCGCCCGAGATGATGGTGGTGGTGGTGGTGGTGGTGGTGGTGGTGTGGTGGTAGGGAGAGGGATGGAAGGGAAAGGCAGGGAGGATGAGAAGGGAATGGTAGGAAGGGGAAGAGAGGGAGAGAGTGAGAGAGAGAGAGAGAGAGAGAGAGAGAGAGAGAGAGAGAGAGAGAGAGAGAGAGATTGTAGGTGAGTTGGAGGAAATGGTTCAAAGGTAAGGTAGGTAAGGTAGGGAGGGATGGAGGGAAGGACGAAGGGAGTGGAGGAAAAGTTTTTGAACCTGTCCGTAAAAAGAAAACGCTGGCGATTTTTTTACCTTTTTTCGTGTGGATAATTTTCTTTTTTCTTTTTTTGTGAGCGGAAGCGTTTGATGTAAAATAGTCTGAGGGAGAAAATACAGAGAGGAATGAAGAAATTGAATGATGAATAGCCAGGAAATGACCGGTAAAAATACACACGAGGAAGTTAGAAGCAGTGAAGAATGAACGCTGAACACGACCACGACGACGAGGAAGCAAAAAAAGGAAATAATAAAAAAAAAAAAATGATAGAAAGCTGAACGGCACATCAACGAACAGGAATAATAAAAAAAAAAAGATGAGGTAAAAGAAAAAAAAGGAAAAAGTAGAAAAAGGAAAACTAGAAAACAAAAACAAAACAAGTAAAAAAAAGGAGGAAGAGGAAGGAGGGAAAGGAAGGAGGGAACGTAGGTGTTATATGAGAGAAAAGAAAAGAAAAATAAGTAAAAAGGAAAACCAGAAAAGAAAAACAAAAAACAAGTAAAAAAAGGAAAAGGAAGAGGAAGAGGAGGAAAAGGAAGGAGGGAACGTAGGTGTTATACGGGAGAAAAGAAATGAAAAAAAGTAGAAGTAAAAAGGAAAACCAGAAAAGAAAAACAAAAAAACAAGTAAAAAAAGGAAAAGGAAGAGGAAGAGGAGGAAAAGGAAGGAGGGTACGTAGGTGGTATATGGGAGGCGTCGATGGAGCGGAGAGGGATGGAGTTTAATATAGAAGGCGGGCGAGGTGATGACGCAGCCACCCATGAAGGAGAGTGATGGAGGCGCGAACAGCCGGAGTGATGGAGGCGGACGCGGCGGCGGTGATAGACTGATGGAGAGAGAGATAGGGAGGGAGGAGGGACGAAGGGAGGGAGGGAGAGAGAAGAGTGAAGGAATATGAAAAAAAAAGTAAAAATCTGCCACATAGAGGGAGGGAGAGAGGAGAACATGTGCCTTTTTTTTCTCTCCCTTTTTTCTCTTTCGTCTTTTTATGAGGGAGAGATAGAGAGAACGGAGGGAAAGAGGAAGAGATAGAGGAGAGAGTTGGGCTTTTTTTCCTTCTCTCCCTTCTTTCTCACTCGCCTTTTTCTCTCCCTTCTTTCCTCCCTTCTCCCTCCTTCGCGGGTAGCCAGGCAGGGAGAAGGGTGTTAATTGGCCCAAGTGAGGAAAGGAGGAAGGCAGAAACATTACCTCCAACAACTGTGAAGGGAGGAGACGAGAGGGAGGAAAGAGGAGGAGGGAAGAAGAGGAGGGAGAGAGAATATAATGAGGAAGAAGGTTAGCTATTGTAAAGTAGATGAGGAAGAAGGGAAGAGGTCCATTAATTTTAAAAGGAGGAGAAGAAGAAGGGAAGGGAAGAAAGAAGAGGAGGGAGAGAGAATATAATGAGGATGAAGGTTAGCTATTGTAAAGTAGATGAGGAAGAAGGGAAGAGGTCCATTAATTTTAAAAGGAGAAGAAGAAGGGAAGAAAGAAGAGGAGGAAGAAGAGTGAAGATAATGATGACTAAGACAGGAAAATTATATCTCCAACAGTTGTGAAGAAGAGGAGGAGAAGAAAGGAAGAAGAGGAGAGAAGGAGAAGAACAGACATTGGAGAAAAGAGAAATGAGACGGAGAAGGAAAAGAGCAGATGAGGGAATGAGTAACGAAGTAGAAGGGAGAAGAAAAGAAGACAATCTGAAATACAAGAGGAAGAAAAAAAAAACAGAAAATATCGATAAAAGAGGAAAATCAAAGTCATATAAAAGAAAATATCACTAAAAACAGAAAACCAAGACCACATATATTTTGGATCAAGTAAACACTACCCCCTCAAAAAAACCTAAATGAATTATGGCAAGAGGGATAAAAAGAAGCGACAAAAAAACACTGTCTCCCCTTCCCAACCAATCACGGCGCGGCGCCCCTCATGCCGGGCAGCCATTGATTAGCCTGGAACAACATACACGCCACAGGGACATCTTGGAGAGCAAATCAAACGGGCTTCTCTTGTCCCGCGCCACGACCAATCTCTCTCCATCACCGCCCGGCCCAGCGTAAATATGGCCCAATCACTTGTCAGGGCGCGGCTCGGGCTCGTAAACTATTGGGTGGCGGTGATCAGGTGAGAGGCATAGTGTTTCTGAAGGGGGGGGGGGGTGCAGGGGTGAAGGGGGTGTAGGAAAATGATTAACTCGCGTAAATCAAGGTTTGACGAGGTGATTAGCGGCGACGTATTGAAGGTGAGGTGATTAACAAGGATGCGCAGCCGTGATTTAAGACGAGACGAGGCCTTGATCAAGTGCTTTTTTGGGCCTGATGGATGCATGGGGCCAGAGGGGAAAAAAGGTCGCCCTCGTATTTTGTTATTTTTTTTTCATATTTTCATTTATTTTCTTGTTTATTCATTTTATTTATTTATTTTTTGTCATTATTTACTTGATTTTGTTTATTTGTAGTTGTTTTATTTTCTCATTATTGGTACTTGTTTATTTTATTTATTGTTATTTATATATTCAGAGAGAGAGAGAGAGAGAGAGAGAGAGAGAGAGAGAGAGAGAGAGAGAGAGAGAGAGAGAGAGAGAGAGAGAGAGAGATATGGGGGGTTAGTTCCTCTTAAAAGTGACAAAAAGCTTGACTGTCCGTTTTATATGTTTTTTTTTTAATTCTTTTACTCCTTCCCATCAGAGAGAGAGAGAGAGAGAGAGAGAGAGAGAGAAAGGAAACATGTAAACTCGCCTGGGTGTGACATGTTGCTTCGTCAGCGCCACCGAGACAACACTTTTCTGCCCATCATGTCTCGCCACTTTTCGTCCTTTTGAGGGAGTGAAAGGCGGCGTGTCGGGGCAAGGGTCGTGCCACCAAGGACGCGGATTTCCTCCTTGGTCACAAAAACTCTTGGGTAGGAGGCATCGAGGGCTGTGTCATGTTCCTAGTAGTGGTAAGGTTAGGTTAGGTTAGGTAGGTAGCGAGGGCCTTGTCATGTTCCTAGTAATGGTTAAGTTAGGTTAGGTTAGGTTGCAGGTAGCGAGGGCCATGTCATGTTCCTAGTAATGGTTAGGTTAGGTTAGGTTAGGTAAGGTTGAAGGTAGCGTGGGCCATGTCATGTTCCTAGTAATGGTTAGGTTAGGTTAGGTTAGGTTAGGTTGCGGGTAGCGAGGGCCATGTCATGTTCCTAGTAATGGTTAGGTTAGGTTAGTTTAGGTTAGGTTGAAGGCAGCGAGGGCCATGTCATGTTCCTAGTAATGGTTAGGTTAGGTTAGGTTAGGTTAGGTAGAAGGTAGTGAGGCCATGTCATGTTCCTAGTAATGGTTAAGTTAGGTTAGGTTAGGTTGAAGGCAGCGAGGGCCATGTCATGTTCTTAAACTCATCAGAACCCGATTAATCTCCTTTTTACCCTTTCGAAATAATTGATGCGAGATGAGGAAGCGTCTGAGAAAAGCGACCTTACTGTTTTTCTTTATGCAGGTTCACATTGCTTCTTCGGGTTATCTTGAGAGGTTCTAATGCTCTTGAGTTGACAGGGGTTCACTTCTTATATAGTGTGACACCTTTTATTGCTTGTTTGACCGATACGTCCATTGTCCGAGGCTGTTATCAGAATCATGGTCGATTGGCAGCATGCGGGTCGCGTTTGGCCACACAAAGGCGGCTGAAAACGTGTGAGTGACGATGTGACTTGAGACGGAGACAAGATATTCACTCCACTCTGGCGCTAACCACTTGGACAATGCCTGTTTTTCATCATTTCCATTGTTTTATTATTTACTTTATCATATCTTCGTTCCCGTAACAATATCATCCACTTTATAATGTTCTTGGGTGAAAACGTGTGAGTGACGATGAGACTTGGAAGGGAGACAAGATATTCACTCCACCTTGGCGTTAACCACTTGGACAATGCCTGTTTTTCATCCTTTCCATTGTTTTATTATTTACTTTATCATATTTTCCTTCCCGTAACAATATCATCTACTTTATAATGTTCTTGGGTGAAAACATGTGAGTGACGATGTGACTTGAGACGGAGACAAGATATTCACTCCACCCTGGCGCTAACCACTTGGACAATGCCTGTTTTTCATCATTTCCATTGTGTTATTATTTACTTTATCATATCTTCCTTCCCGTAACAATATCATCCACTTTATAATGTTCTTGGGTGGAAAACATGTGAGTGACGATGAGACTTGGAAGGGAGACAAGATATTCACTCCACCCTGGCGCTAACCACTTGGACAATGCCTGTTTTTCATCCTTTCCATTGTGTTATTATTTACTTCATCATATCTTCCTTCCCGTAACAATATCATCCACTGTTAAAATGTTCTTGGTTTATTTTCTTTCCTGCATCCACAATATCCTTTTATCGCGTTTTTGCTTTATAGTTTATTTCGCTATATATTGTCACGTGATTCTTGAGTGATATGGAAAGTTCGGTGCATAACAGCTATCCTTTTTTTCCATCCTTTAACTTTCCATCCTTTAATCTTCACTCCCATACTCCTAATGTCCTTATTGTGTTTCCCTATATCTGTACTGTCCTTCTATCCCTGGTTCAAGTGTTCATCCCGTCAGTCTTGCGTTCCTTCCTCCAGTCCTCTCCTCGTGTCTTCCTTTCTGCTTCCCTTTCCTCCTTACCTACGCACACTCTTCTTCTATCTCTCTTTCATCCTCTTTATTGTTCCTCTAGTCTCTCATACCTTTGTTCCATTCCTTTCTTCTTTATTCCTTTCTATGTCACTGTCTGCCTGTCTGTCCGTCCGTCTGTCTTTTAGTTTGAGTCTTTTATTCTCTCTCTCTCTCTCTCTCTCTCTCTCTCTCTCTCTCTCTCTCTCTCTCTCTCTCTCCTTTTCTCTCTCTCTCTTCTCTCTCTCCTCTCTCTCCTTCCTTTCTCTCTCTTTCCCTCTCCTTCTCTCTCCCTTCCCTACCCTTCCTGTCCTTTCCTTTTCCATCACTTTCCTCCCTTCCATTCCATTCTCTTCCCACCCACTCTCCTTTCTTTCCCTTCCCTTCCCTGCACTTTACTTCTCTCCCTCCCTCTCCCTCTTCTTTCCCTTCCCTTCTCATCCCTTCCTTCCCTCTCCCTCTTCCATCCCTTCTCTTTCCTTCCCGTCCACTCCCGCCCCTCCCGTCCTGTTGTCACCATCGCTTTGTGCACCAATTAAGAGAATAGGTCGCGTCACCTGTCCAGCCCTTTAAGTTTACCTGTCACTCCCGCCGCCACAGGGACGCTTAATGGCATATCGGAATATTCATGGCCCTCACACACACACACACACACACACACACACACACACGCACACGCACACCACGAAAGGGAGTTGGGAATAAAAACACTTCGCCTTCAGATTCAAGCAGGAAGTAAGGCTTGTAGTGGTGTTTGTCTGTGTGTGTGTGTGTGTGTGTGTGTGTGTGTGTGTGTGTGAGGGCCATCATAACAACAGCAACAAAACAGCTTATAATATATAATAGTAGTAGTAAAAATGATGATAATGATAGCAAATGATAATAAAAAGCAACAATACAACAACAACAACAACAACAACAACAATAATAATAACGTAACAATTGAACCAACGATAAAATAAAATAATACACAAGAACACCAACACAACAATAAAGGCAATACTAACGTCACAATTGAACGCCTCATAAAATACAATAATAACTATAATCAGCGCCACTGTTCTCCTCCGCCATGCCTCTGCTTCTCGCCTCCTGCTGCGCCCTTCCTGCTCACTGAGGTCCGGAATGCCCCGACCTTCTTGTACGGTCTGGAATGTACCTTTTTATGCTCTCTTCTATAACCGAGTATCATTTTGCGAGACATTAACATACCGCAAAGGGGGGAGAGGGGGAGGGAGAGAGAAGATGAGAGAGGGAGAGGGTGGGGAGAGAGAGAGAAAGTGGGGAGAGAGAGAGAGGGAGAGAGAGGGGATGGGAGAGAGAGAGAGTAGTTGGAAATATCGAGAAAATAATGATGAAAAAGTTAAAAGTAGAAGAAAATGAATTAATAGTGTGGGTAGTTTACGCACACACACACACACACACACACACACACACACTGAAACCACAGCAACGCGTATATACAAGCAAACAAGGTGACAAAGCAAATAAAACACCAAAACAAACACACACAAACATACAGACACACACACACACACACGCGAACTATATAAAAAAAAACAGGAACTGAATAAAACAGCGAGCACGTGCAAACAAACACACAAACAAACACACAAACACAGAGTAGAATTAAAACTAAAGCAAACACACACACACACACACACACACACACACACACACACACACACACACACACACACACACACACACACACACACACACACACTGAAACAAACACCCGTAAAGGAAGCCTCGCCGCAAAAAGAACGGTCGCTGCATTAAACAACAGCTTCAACGAGGGACATAAAAGTCGCAGGTTTTATTCTGTAACATAAATCGCGCCGTCCCTCCATATTAACACGCGGCTGGAATTTTTATTGTAGATCTAATTGCATTTTATCTGCATGTGGTTACTGCGTCAGGAGGGAGGCGACGCTGGTGACGGAGTGGCGAGCGGCGGATCCACGGGGCGCCTGTGGCCATTTTTGGGGGTCCAGGGGCCACGCGGGTCAGGTGGGACGCCCTCACCTGCCTTAGTATTGGCAGTGTCCTAAGGGGAGGTGGGGAGGAGGGTGGAGAGGGTAGAGGATGTGGGTAAGGTAGAAATGGGGAAGGAAAAGTGGGCAGGGTAAGGGAGTTTGCAAGCAAGGAAGGAAGGAAGGAAGGAAAGGAAAGAGGAAGAGAGGAATGGAAGGATGGGAAGTAGGAAGTGTAAAGAAGCAAGGAAAGAAGGAAAGTAAAGGGAAAGGGAGGAAAAGGAAGAGGGTAAGATAGGAATGGTAGAAAGGAAGGAAAAGTAGGAAGTGAGAAAGGGGGGAAGGTAGAAGGGAAGGACAGTGAAGGAAAGAGGTAGAGAGGAGGAAAGAAGGAAGGTTGATAAAGTAGGAATGGGGAAAGAAGGGAGAGTAGGAAGAGAAAGGGAGGAAGTAAGGAAGGAAGATAGGAAGGATAGTGAAGGAAAGAGGTAGAGAGGAGGAAAAAATGAAGGGTGATGAGGTAGGAATGGGGAAAGAAGGGAGAGTAGGAAGAGAAAGGGAGAACGTAAGGAAGATAGGAAGGACAGTGAAGGAAAGAGGGAGAAAGGAGGAAAGAAGGTTAAGGGAGAGAAGAAGGAAGGTAGAAGGGAAGGAAAGAAAAAGGGAGGAAAGGGAGGAGGGAAGAAAGGGAGGGAGGGAAGGAAGGGTTAGGGAGGGCAGTTAAGGGCGGTGTTTATGTTTGGGTTGTTTGTTTGTGTTTGTGCGTGCCTGTGCCTGTGTGTGTGTGTGTGTGTGTGTGTGTGTGTGTGTGTGTGTGTGTGTGTGTGTTGACCCTCCTGAAAAAAACGTTCATGATGTTTTAGTTTTACGTTCATGGTTTTCCTTTTTATTCTTGGTCGTGTGTGTGTATGTGTGTGTGTGTGTGTGTGTGTGTGTGTGTGTGTGTGTGTGGTAAGTGTCAAGGTTTTTATATGTCACTTCTTGTTAGTGCTGTTTATCTCTCTCTCTCTCTCTCTCTCTCTCTCTCTCTCTCTCTCTCTCTCTCTCTCTCTCTCTCTCTCTCCTCCATTATCATCTTTATTTACGTCGTCTTCGGGAGCTTTTTGGTTCAAGGCGTCGAGTGTTTTTCTTTCTTCTTTTTTTTCAAGCTCAAGGTCTCGTGAATTTTATGTATTGCGTCTAAAACCGTGGCTGGCTCTTGTAGCGTGAATGTTTTTCAAGTCTGTTTGGCTATCACTTCTTCCACGCGTTTGAAAGGATGGAGGGGAGTGGGAGGAAAGGATGGAGAGAGAGGGAGAGAGGGAGAGAAATGGGACGTGGAAGGTATAGAGAAATCAAGGAAGCAAGGAAGAAAGAGTGTGGAAAGGATAGCGAGACTGGTAAAGAGAAGAGGCAGTTTGGAAGTGACTTAGAGAGTGAAAGATAGAAAGAGGAAAGAGATTGAGAAGGAGAAGGAGTCAATGGAGAAAGCAAGGAATGAAGGAGGTAACGAAGAGTCTGGAAAGGATAGAGATTGGTAAAGAGAGGAGGTAGCTTGGAAGTGGCTTAAAGAGTGAAAGATAGAAAAAGGAAAAAGTGAGAAGAGGAATGATTCAATGGAGGAAGCAAGGAAGGAAGGAGGTAACGAAGAGTCTGGAAAGGATAGAGACTGGTAAAGAGAGGAGGTAGCTTGGAAGTGGCTTAAAGAGTGAAAGATAGAAAGACGAAAGAGAGCGAGAAGGAGAAAGAGTTAATGGAGAAAGGTGAAGAGAAGGATGATGATTGTGAAAGCGAATAGATAAAAAAAAAACGAAAAAAAAGAAGAAAAGCTGATGAATAGAAGGATAGAAAGGAAGGAGAAGAAATAGAAAGGAGAAGGAAGGAGAGGAGAAAAAAAATGAAAGTAGGAATAGGTTATTAGGATTGTAAAACCGAAGAGATAAAGAACAAAAAAAAAAAGAAAAGCTGATGAATAGAAGGAAAGGAAGGAAGGAAAAGAAATAGACGGAGAAGGAAGGAGAGGGGAAGAAAGAAAAAATATATTAGTTGGAATAGCTGATAAGGATTGTAAAACCGAATTGATAAAGAACGAAAAAAAAGAAAAGCTGATAAATAGAAGGAAAGGAAGGAAGGAAAAGAAATAGAAGGAGAAGGAAGTAGAGAAAAAAGAAAAATAGTAAATATGAAAGTAGGAATAATAATAAGGATTGTAAAACCGAAGAGATGAAGAATGAAAAGAAGAAGGATAGTTGATAAATCGTAGGAAAGGAAGAGAGAAGACAGAAGAAATTAAGGATGAAGGTAGAAATAGATGATGAGGATTGAAAAATTGAATAGATAGATAATGAAAAAGAAGGAGAAAGCGGAAAAATAGAAAATGAAAAATAATAAAAATGAAAACGAAGGTAAAAATAGATGATGAGGATTTTAAAAAGCGAATAGATAAAAGAAACAAAAAGAAGAAAGACGAATGAAATGAAAAGAAGATAGTTGATAAATAATAGGAAACGAAGATAAAAGAAAGACGATAGAAGAAGGAATTAAAGACGAGGGTAAAAACAGGTCAAGCATAATCAGAAGAGAAGAAAGAAAACAGATAGGAAAACACTTGAGGGAATTAAGGGAGGGAGGCACTTACTGATGGAGAGAAAATGTAGATTGGAGGTACTGAAGGGAGAGACAAGCAAGATGGATGGAGAGAAAAGGGTGGAGATGACAAGAGCCAGGAGAGAAGGGCGGAGGAGTGGAGATAACGAGGAGGAGGAGGAGGAGGGGGAATGGGAGTACTGGGAGGAGCTTGAGAGAGGAAGAAAGTTGGAGGGAAGGAAGAAAGGAAGAGAAAAACAAGAGAAGAATGAAGTGAGAGATAAGAATGAGGAGGAGAAGGAGAAGGAGAAGGAGAAGGATTAAGTCTCGTCAGTAGTCAAGTGGCGAGCATTGAATGTCACTTACCTTCCAACTCACCGTCCCCATCTCTCTCTCTCTCTCTCTCTCTCTCTCTCTCTCTCTCTCTCTCTCTCTCTCTCTCTCTCTCTCTCTCTCTCTCTCTCTCTCTCTCTACTACTACTACTACTACTACTACTACTACTACTACTACTACTACTACTACTACTGCTACTACTACTATACTCACACTCAATTTCTTCTACTACAATTACTGATACTATTACCACTACTATTTATATTACTCATACTACTACTACTACTACTACTACTACTACTACTACTACTACTACTACTACTACTACTACTACTACTACTACTACTACTACTACCACCACCACCACCACCAATACACCAGAACCCATCTTATCGATAACTGATTGGCGGCTTAGACTAATTATGTAAAGTGTGTAGTATACCGACGATATTTTAGGTGAGTTATTGCCATCGATTAGTGACGTTGAGCCGAGTTTATGAACCCTAAATACAGGTTGTGAAGGCCGGGCGATCGTAACATATATTCTGGTTTTCGAAAAGTTTCTCTTATTTTCATTTTATATATTTTATGGAATCGATAATGTTAGCTTAAAGGATTTTTTTTTACGCTCTATTTTCGTTTTAATGTTTGTGGGGAACCAATCACACCCCGCCTCTACTTGTCAGTCCATAAATCTTCACACAAATTACGGGACTGGGGTAGTTTCTTTTTAATCAACACACACACACACACACACACACACACACACACACACACACACACACACACACACACACACGTACACAGCTGAAAGAGACATGTCCCCCCACACGCACACATTCTCCACACGTCCCCGGGAGGAGGATGTGAACTGGAAACACTTAGGAGGAGGAGGAGGAGGAGGAGGAGGAATAAGAACACGAAGAGAGGAGGAGGAGAAGGAAGAACAGGAGGTGGAGGTTACAATAGGAGAAAGGTGATTAAGAGGAAGAGCAGAAGCAGGTGAGGGAGGAAGAGGAAGAGGAAGAGGAAGAGGGGAGTAAAACTTAAATGCACAGAAGCAGGAAGAGATCAATGAGGAGGAGGAGGTGGGGAAGGAGTAGCAGAAGAAAGAGGAAGAGGAAGAAGAGTAGGAGGTGGATGAGAAATGAGTAGAAAAGGTATAGGAAAAGGAATAGAAGAGTAAAAAGAGGAGACTAGGTGGAAGGAAGAAAAAGGAGGGGGGAGGAGATGGAAGCGGGGCAGGAGTGGGAGTAGGAGTAGTGTCATATGAGGAGGTGGAAGAGGGACACGTAGATGGAGTAGAAGGAGAGTCTTAGTAGGAGGTGGAAGATAAGCAGATGGAGGAGGATTAAAAATGAGTCTTAGGAGCGGATTGAGGAGGAGCAGATGAAGCAGAAGAGATGCAGGAGGCTGAGGAGAAGGGGAGCAGGCAGCAGGAGGCGAACTAGTAGCAGACACAGTAGAAGGAGCGCCTCGGCCCATCAGTCAGGCAGCTCAGGCACGCAGGAGGGCACGTCTGCTGCTTGGCTGATGGGGCGCAGCACACAGCACACACACAGCACACGCAGCACCTCTGTTCCCCTGCACGTGTGGTCGGCGGGCGGCGGTCCTTATAAGAGTCGGTGTTCCGGCAGGCACGTCCACGCTAATGTAGTCATTTTGTCTTTGTTCCGACGCTGCCGAAGAAGCCGTGTCTTGCCTAGAGAGAGAGAGAGAGAGAGAGGGAGGGAGGGAGAGAAGGAGAGCAAAAGAGGGGGAGGGAGAGATGGAGGGCAGGGTTGTGTGGGGGTTGAGGGAATGAAGGAAAGCAGGCTGGAGAGAAAGGAGGAAGGAAAGAGGAGGAGGGAGAGAGAGGTTGTGTGGTGGTTCGGGGAATGAAGGAAAGCAGGAGAGAGAGAAAGAGGGAGGGAGAGAAGGGGAGGGAGAGAGGGGTTGTGTGGTGGTTGGGGGAGTGAAGGAAAGCAGAAGAGAGAGGGGGAGAGTGAGAAAGGGAAGGGAAGGAGGGGTTTTGTGGTGGTTGGGGGAGTGAAGGAGGGAGTAGGAGAGAGAGGGGGAGGGGTTGTGTGGTGTTTGGGGGAGTGAGGGGAGCAAGAGAGAGAGAGATAGGGGAGGGACTTGTGTAGTTGTTGGGTGAATGGCCGTTTACTCAATCTCTTGCTCTGTAATAGATTTGTGCCTGGAATATATTTGTCACTCTTAAAAGTCAGCGTGTTATGAGATGACGCGGCACCCCACACACCTCGCCCCTCCTCATAATGCCCTAATAAGCACACCGTATTCATATATGCAGCCTAGCGTCGCGGCGGGATGCACAGTTCCCTCCCATCCTCCCTTTTTCTCTCTCTCCTCGCCCTCACTCTCACCCCCGCAACCTCTCATCTCTTATTTTTGTTTTCTGTCCAAACATTTACAATTTCAGTCGTGTTTTATCTGGAGCGCTATCTGATGGGCTATTTTATGAACAATGTGTGTTTTGCTGATAACAGGTTTACACGACGCCGTTCCGCTTATCGCCCCAAGGATCAGATTTGTGTTTCCGCTGCGGCGATTCCCGACTTGCGGCCGAGACCAACACCGACGTCCGGGCGTTGCGTGAGGCTCGTCCAGCAGATGTTCCCACCCACTTTTTCCCTCCCCGTGGACGTGAGTTTGTTGTTTTTCCCCCCGGCCCCGCGCGGGTGTCGGGTGCTCGCGGGAAGGCGTCGGGGAAGTCGCCTGTCGGGGCTGTCGGTTTGCGTCGTAGTCACAGGAGCTAGATTGCAATTATGACTTTTTTGTCGGTCTCTCTCGTAACCGGTCGAGTCCATGTGAGTGGATAACTTTATCAGAAAGAGTCCGCGGCCACATACGGTCCGCTGCGGATATGGGGGTCGCCTTATCCGGCTGGTCCGCTTCGGGTTCGCGGCACAATCGGCGAGATTCGCATCGGACTAACCCGCTGATCACACGGGCCGAGTAACAGCCCGACTTTGCCTCGGCCTCGGGCTCCAATTTCACAAGTGACCACCCGTGCATCAGACCAATTTCAGGCTCACTCATGTTCACATCAGAGCGACTTTGCCTCTGCTTAAACTCCTCAAATATTCCATTTAAATGCGGGGCCCCGCCTGTCGCCGCGGCTGACAGGACGGAGCGTTCATTAGTAAAGAGGCGGAACGTGTTATAAACCACCGACATCACATGACATCTCACATGACACAACAGCTCCCCGCCCCGCCCCGCCCCGCCCCGCGCCGCCCCTCGTCCCCTTGGACATCACACGTCCCACAATGCTTCGTTCGCTGCCTGCTGGGCGGGGCGGGGCGGGGAGGGGGTGAGGGGCGCCGCCATGACATCACACATCGCACATCAGAGGATCAAAGGCGAGCCGCGGGTCGCTGGGACGCTCTTGCAGGCTGCGGCGGGAGCGAGTCTGGTGAGTCTCCGCGCCTCGCAGCCTCCCGGGGTGCCGCGGAAAGGGTACGCCGCTCCTCGCCCTCACAAGAGCCCTACAACACTCAGCCTCGCGCCCCCGTTTTCGCCCGTCGGCCGCCACGGGCCAAGAGCCAGAGTCGCCCGCAGCGCCGGTGATCCTTGAGCCGCGGGTCAAGTCGGCGGCAGCCTCTCGCAGCGCCGTCTTGTTCCTAATTAATACAAGCTTAAGGATGTGTTTGGCATGTCGGCTTTTCAGATAGTAAAGCCGGTGGAGGTCCCCCCGCCGCCGCCCCGACCCTCGGCCCTGGGCGGGAAGGTGCAAGGCTGGTTTTCGGCTGCCGCGGCCACGCCGTACGTCAAAACACAAGTCCGCCCCCCAGCACTAAGAGGCAAGAGTGGCCCGCTCCTCAGCCCGACCGCTAATGCCCGCTGACACCCGTCCGCACCCCGCACCCATCACCCACGCCCATCACCTCCTACCCTCACCCATCACCCAGACCCCTCACCTCACCTTCTACCCTCACCCATCACCCAGACCCCTCACCTCACCTCCTACCCCTCACCCATCACCCACCCCTCACTTTCTACCCATCACCCATACCCCTCACCTCATCCCCTCACCCCGCCCACCTCCCATCACCCCTCACACCCACACCACCCTCACCATCTTCCTCCTCCACTCTAGCCACGTCCTTTAGCTGCTCTGCCACCCTTTTTCTCTCCCTCCCTCCCTTCCTCCTCCTCCTCCTCCTCCTCCTCCTCCAGCCCTGACACGAAGGGGCGGGCGGCTGTCCCGAGCTGTGTTAGTTAATGAGGACGCAGAATGTATGTAAAACACACTCAACACGCACACATCACTTACACACACACACACACACACACACACACACACACACACACACACACACACACACACACACACACACACACACATACACATGCACACACACACACACACAAAGGAATATATTTACCTACGTGTACCCCATACGTGCACATACATACATACATACATACATACATACGTGCATACATTCACAGACAAAAGTACCTAGTCTCTCGTCCACACACACACACACACACACAGGCACGCACGCACATTTAAAACCACACACACACACATACACTTATGCAAATACAACACTAACGAAGTCACTTACAGCCTCAGGACCTGTGAAATGAGAGAGAGAGAGAGAGAGAGAGAGAGAGAGAGAGAGAGTTGAAAGACGATCCCTTGAGTAATGACGTGTTATTTAGCCCCTAATGGTCCCCTCCGCTGACATGCTCTCCCCTCCCTCTGCTTCTCAACTGACTTTCCTCCTCCTCCTCCACCTTCTTCTTCTTCTTCCTCCTCTTCCTCCTTCTCTTCAAACTGCCCCCATTTTTGTTTTTCGTCCGTTTTTCTCATTTTCTCTCCGCCTCCTTTTCTCCTCCTTGTCCTTTTCCTACCCTGTCTAATTTTCTCTTCTTCTTTCTCCTCCTCCTGCTCTTCTTTCTTCTTCTCTTTCTCTTCTTCATTCTCCTCCTGTTCTTTTTTCTACTTCTCTTTCTCTTCTTCTGTCTCCTCATGCTGCACTTCTTTCTTCTTCTCTTTCTCTTCTTCTTTCTCCTCCTCCTGCTCTTCTTTCTTCTTCTTCTCTTTCTCTTTTTCTCTTCCTTTCCCTCCTCTTAAAACTGCCCTTCATTCTGTTTTGCGTTCATTTCTTAATTTTCTCTCCACCTCCTCTCTTTCCCCTCATTCTGCTATCCTGCTTAATTTCCTCCTCTTCCTCTTCCTCCTCCTCCTCTTCATACTGCTTCTCTGTCGCTGCCCTTCGTCCATCTCCTCTTTTCTTTCTCCTCCTCCTCCTCTTCCTCCTCCTCCTCTTTCCTTCGTCTCCTTCTCCGCCTCAAACTCATTCTCTTCTTCATTGCCTCCCTTTTTTTTGCCTTGGATTCCTTTGTCGTGTTCCTTCTCCTTTTCCTCCCTTTTCTCCCTTATCTTCCACAGTTTTCATTCCCTCACGTCCTTTTCCTCCTCACGCTCTACTTTTCCTCCCTTCTTATGGCCCCCTGAAAGCCCCCTCCTCCCTCTTCTCTCTCCCTCTCCCTCTCTCTCCTCTCCCTCCCGCGTCTCCCTCACCACCTCGTAAAACGTCAAATGGCTGCTGTTTCTCTTCAGCACTTCCAACATTAATTTTGGCGAGGTATTTTAGTACACGATAACCTCTCGCTGCCCCCGTAAATCTCCTCTCCTCTTCCTCCTCTTCCTCTTTCTCCTCTTACTCCTCTTCCGTCTCCTCCCTTCACGTCATCTCATTTTTCGGCTCCTCGTCAATTTTTCTTCGTCTTTCCTCATCGTGTTTTTCATTTGTTTTTCTTTCTTTACCTCATTCATATTTCTCCTCCTCCTCTTCCTCCTCCTTTTCTTCATCCTTCTCCTCCTTCCACGTCATCTTATTTTCCCGGCCTTCATTTTTTCTTCATTTTTCCTCCACTTATTTCTTCCTTTTTCCCCTTCTTCCTCTTCTTATTCAACGTCGTTTTCTTTATTTATCTCATTCGAAGTTCTCCTCTCATTCCTCCTCCTTCTCCTTCTCCTGCTTCCTCTCCTCGTCATTTTTTCTTCATCTTTCCTCAACATCTTTTCTTCCCTTTCCTCCTTTTCCTCTTTCCTCTCCTTCTTTTTCCACGTCTAGTTTTGTTTACCTCATTCAAAGTTCTCCTCTTCCTCCTCCTCCTCCTCCCTCTCCTCGTCAATTTTTCTTCATCTTTCCTCCACTTCTTTTCCTCCTTTTCTTCTTCTTCCTCCTCGTCTAGTTTTGTTTACCTCATTCAAAGTTCTCCTCTTACTCCTCCTCCTCCTCCTTCTCCTCGTCAATTTTTCTTCATCTTTCCTCCACTTCTTTTCCTCCTTTTCCTCTTCTTCCTCCACGTCTAGTTTTGTTTACCTCATTCAAAGTTCTCCTCTTACTCCTCCTCCTCCTCCCTCTCCTCGTCAATTTTTCTTCATCTTTCCTCCACTTCTTTTCCTCCTTTTCCTCTTCTTCCTCCACGTCTAGTTTTGTTTACCTCATCCAAAGTTCTCTCAGTGTTCTTCGTTTGACTTTTTCCTCCTCTTTTTTGCTGTAATTTAGTGAGGAAAGGACTTCAAAGGCCCGATGAAGTGAAGGAGGAAACTAATTGGAAATGCAGGAAAAGTTTGGGTCGTTGAATATTTAGAGACCAACACCAGTAACAGTAGTAGTAGTAGTAGTAGTAGTAGGGTGGAAAACAGAAGGAAGGAGGAAAAGAGAGAAAAGAAGGAGAGGAAAAGAGGGAAGTAGTAGTAGTAGTAGTAGTAGTAGTAGTAGTAGTAGTAGTAGTAGTGAGCTGATTCTCTTCCTGTAAAAAAAATCATCAGAAGGGAACGTTATGAGTGAAAATTTTCCTTACGTTCTTCAAATACTCGATCCATGTGTTCTCCTTCCTCTCCTTCCCTTCCTTCCTTCCTCCTTCCCTCGTCCATGTGATCCTTTTTCCCCTTTTCCTTCTTCTCTTTCCTCTCTTCTGTTCTCTCCTTCCTTTCCTCCTTCTCTCCCTCCACCTGCGCTCTCACCCCCGCAGACCACACTCCTCGATGTCACCTGCCGGGGTAACAGTTTGACTCTGCTGCCAAACATATCCTTCCCTTCCTGTGTTGCGGTCTGTGTTTTTATTATTTTCCTCTATACTACTACTACTACTACTACTACTACTACTACTACTACTACTGGTGCTGCTACTGGTGTTGGTGGGAAGTAGAAAATGTGGTTCCTCCCTTTTTTTTGTGGCACGGTTCGTCAAGTGTGATGGAGTATTTGTTATTCCTGTTTGTTGCTTAATGGAACAGAGGAAGAGGGAGAGAAAGAGGAGGAGGAGGAGGAGGAGGAGGAAGTATGGATTGGTATAACTGGTAATGACTCCTTTTTTTGGTATTATTTTTTTTTTATGTAAATTTTCGCTTCCTCTCCTTTTCTTACGTTCTTGGTATTTCAATTTCTCTTTCTTCTCTCACTATCTCCTTCACTGCCACGTCTCTTAGTCTTCTTCCACTTGAACCCTCTCCTCCTCCTCCTCCTCCTCCTCGTCTCCTTCAACTTTTCACGCTCCTGAATTTAATCATGTCTTCATAATTTGATTTTCACTGCATCCTCCTCTATGCATTTCCTCTTCACTCAGTTCTCAGCATCAAGGGTGGGGGTGGGGGTGGAGAGAGAGAGAGAGAGAGAGAGAGAGAGAGGGAGAGGAGAGGAGAGGAGAAGAGAAGAGAGGAAAAAAGAGGAGAATAAGATAGAGTAAAATAAAAGGAAAACAAAAGAAAAAGGAAAAATAGAGAAGAAATAAGGATAAAAGAAGAGAAAACTAGAGAGAGAGAGAGAGAGAGAGAGAGAGAGAGAGAGAGAGAGAGAGAGCCAACTCATGGCTAATAAAAGCCACATTAATCATATTTATGACGCCTGAGCCAGCTAAGGCAGTGATGCAGACACCACCACCACCACCACCATCACCACCACCACCACCACCACCATCACCACCACCACCACCACCACCACCACCACCACCACCACCACCACCACCAACACCACCACCACCACCACCACCACCACCACCACCACCACCACCACCACCACCACCACCACCACTACCACCATCTTCACTACCACCAACATCTCCACAACCGCCTTCTTCATCACCTCTTCGACCACAATCACCACCACCACCACCACCACCACCACCACCATCTTCACTACCACCAACATCATCTTCACTACCACCAACATCTCCAAAACCGAATTCTTCATCACTCTTCGACCACAATCACCACCACCACCATCACCACCACCAACACCACCACCAACACCACCACCACCACCATCTTCACTACCACCAACATCTCCACAACCGCCTTCTTCATCACCTCTTCGACCACAATCTCCACCACCACCAACACCACCACCACCACCACCATCATCATCATCATCTTCACTACCACCATCATCTCCACAACCGCCTTCTTCATCACCTCTTCGACCACCATCACCACTTCCATATTCACCACCACCACCCTCACCATCACCATCTTCCACCTTCACCACCAACACCATCTTCATCATCACCACCATCAGCACCATCTCTATTACCATCACCAAAACTATCATCACCTCTGCATCCACTTCCTTTCCCCCTTCCTCTTCTTACTTTCCCTTTCCTCTTTTACATCCTCTTACTCTCCCCCTTCCTCTTCTTCCTCCTCTTCCACTCCCTTCCTTCCTCTTCCTCTTCTCCACCATCACGACCACAACCGCCTCCTCTCTTGCTCTTCACTTACCTCCCTCCTCCTCCTCCTCCTCCTCTGCCGTCACCTCTCGCGTCACCCAGGAGTCCCCGTCACCCAAATTGCGTCACCCGTCAGTCAGGCAGCGTCGGGGTGGTCGCGGGTGACGGGCGGTCCTTTGGGCGGGTGTTTATCCTCCCCGGCGTGAGTGGCGGGCGACTGGGCGGGGGTGGGCGGGCGGGCGGGAGAGTGGGTGGGCGGCTCGTACTGGCTGTCGGGTGGGTGGGCGTGAGGTGTGAAAAAGGGGAAGTAGTTTTAAAAAGGGTGGATTGGTGGGGTGCTTGGGGGGGTTGAGGTGGTTGTGGGGGTGGGGGAGGGGGTGTAGGGGAGGGGAAGGTGGCGTGTGCGTGGTTTAAAATAGTGGGTGTGGGCGGAATGTGTGTGTGTGTGTGTGTGTGTGTGTGTGTGTGTGTGTGTGTGTGTGTGTGTGTGTGTGTGTTTCATGAAAGTAAGACAAGGGAAGCTGAAGACGAAAAGACACGAACTTCATCAATTTAGAATACAACAACAATAACAGCAACAACAACAACAACAACAACAACAGCAACAACAAAATCTAACATGGTCCTTTCACTTCTATCAAATTTCAACCTCGCCATCATACAAGACAAGTAAAACATATATAAGAATAATAATAAATAAAAAAAAAACGATCTCTGAATTAAGAACACGTTTTGATTTTGCATTATTTTTCAAACGAGGATTCAGTGATTTTTTTCTTCTTAGTCTTTTTTTTGCACACTTTCTGAATGGCTAACTATCTGCCTGTCTGTCTGTTTTTTATGCTGAATGTCTACCTGTCTGTTCGTCTGTTTGTCAGTGTCTGTTCTGTCTGTCTGTGTATGTCTATTTCTGCCTCTGTCTTTATTTTTTTTCAACTCTTCCACTTTTAAATTCTTTCCCATCCGTCCACTTCCCTCTCCACTTTTCAATACTCGACTCCACTTGTCCTTTAGTCTTCCTCCATTCCTCCACTCTTTTCTCTCCACCTTCTTCGTTTTCCTTCCAATATATTTTCCTCTTTTCTCTTCTTCCTTTTCCTCCATCAGTCATGTCTCCTTCCTCTCCATCTTTCTTCTCTTCCATGTCATCTCCCCTTTGTCATCTCCCTCACTCTAGGTCACCTCCATTTCCTTCTGTTTTTCCTCCTTTTCTTACTTCTCTACCCCTTCCCTTTTCTCCTTGTCTTCTTCTTTTCTTCTCCTTCATCCTTTCCCTCTTCTCCCATCCTCCAGCCTCTCCTATTTCTCCTTTTCTTTCTCCATTCTTTTCCTTCCTCCGTCTCCCTTTTCTCCATCCTCTCCTCCTCCTTCCACTCCTTCCTCTCCTCCTCCATCCACTCTCTCCCTCTCCCTCTCCTTTTCTTTCTCTTTTTTCCTTTCTCCGTCTCCCTTTTCTCCATCCTCTCCTCCTCCATCCACATCTTCCTCTCCTCCTCCATCCACTCTCTCCTCTCCTCCTTTCTCTTTTCCCCTCGCTCTCCCCCTCCCTCTTCCCCTCCCCTCCCCTCCCCCTTCCCCTCCCCCAACATCACACGCCCCATGACTCTCATCTTGAACCCATCTGCCAAATTGACAAGGAACAGATGGCTCACATAAACAAACCTACTGTCCCCCCCCCCTCCTCCTCCTCCTCCTCCTCCTCCTCCCCTTGTTTTACTCCTCCTCTTCTTCCTTCCCCTTCCTCCCAACTGGCATTTCCTCTTCTCTCTTCTCTCTCTCTCTCTCTCTCTCTCACACACACACACACACACACACTCTCTCTCTCTCTCTCTCTAAAAAGAGAGAGAGAGAGAGAGAGAGAGAGAGAGAGAGAGAGAGAGAGAGAGAGAGAGAGAGAGAGAGAGAGAGAGAGAGAGAGAATTTTATAAGATCAATAGGCATGAAATAAGCCATGGATGTAGACTCCACACACACACACACACACACACACACACACACACACACACACACACACACTTGTAAGGCGCCTTTGTAGGGGGATTACCCGCCCCTTGCGCCTCATTTTAGTGCCCGGCATCAAAGAGCCGCGTCTTCCCGGGTGTCACTCAGGGGGGCGGGGGGCGAAGGGAGGAAAGGAGGAGCCGGAGGGAAGGGAAGAAGGAGACGTTGGTAGAGAAAGAAGGAAAGGAAAGGAAGGAAGGAAAGGACAAGAAAGGGAAGAGAAATGCAAAAGAAAAGGAGAGATAGGAAGGAAGGAAGGAGGAAAGGAAAGGGAAGGAAGGAAGCGAAGGGAGGGACAATAAAGGGAAGAGAAACACAGAAGAAAAGGAGAGATTGGACGGAAGAAAGGAGGAAAGGAAAGGAAGGAAGGAAGCGAAGGGAAGGACAGGAAAGGAAAGAGAAATAAAGGATGGAAGGAAAAGAGGAGGAAAAGGAAGGCAAGGAACAGAAGGAAACACGACTAAGGATAAGTAAAGGAAGAAACGGAGGGAATGAAAGGAGAAGAAATGTAGGAAAATGAGGAAAAGGAAGACAGTAAAGGGAAGGAGAGGAAAGGGAAGATGAATAACGAAGGGAATAAAGGAAGGAAAGGAGAAGGGTAAGAAAAAAAGGAGAACGCAGAATGTAGGAAAGGGAAGTTGAGGGAAGGGGAGAAAGAAGGAAGAGGAAGGAAGGGAGAGGGGAGGAAAGAAATGAAGAATAGGAAGGAAACAGACAACCTGGAGAAGGAGAAATAAGAAGAAGGTAAAAAAAAAGACGGACGGAAGAAAAAGAAACAGAGAGAATGAAATAAAGGATAAAAAGGGTAAGGAAGAAAAGGAAGAAGGGAAGAAAGGAAAGATGGCAAGGAAGAAGGGAAGCAAGGAAGAAGGGAAAAAGGGAGAGGAGAAATAAAGAAAGGAGGGAAGAAAGGAAGAAAGGAAGAAAGGAAAGAAGGGAAGGAAAGGAAGAAGGGAAGAAAAAGAAGAAGGGAAGAAGGGCTCCGTCTCTCCTGCCACGAAGTTGTCAGATTATACTTACAGGTGGTTTCATCGAGGTGTTTACTGCGTCAGGAGGAGGAGGAGGAGGAGGAGGAGGAGGAGGAGGGAGGGGAAACGTCAAGAACCATATCAAAAGCAACCTCGTAAAGTTAGGTAAATATTGGATGACCTAATGAAAGGGTTAACAAGGATAGACGGAGAGGGATGAGGAACGAAGGAAGGAAGGTGGAGAAAGGTGGAGAGAAGGTGGAAGAGGAGAGAGTGAAGAGAGGTGGAGTGTACAGGATGAGAGAGTAAGGGAAAATAGGTGGAGAGCAGAGAGGAGGGAGATGTGGAAGGGAGAGAGAGGAAGAGAAAGAGAGGGAGAAAAAGGAAAATGAAACAGGAAATAAGAGAAGGAAGAAGAAGAAGAAACAAGAAGAATAGGATGAAAGGAAGGAAGAGAAGGATGCTGAAGAAGAAGAAGGAAGAGAAAACGAAGAATGGGAGGAAAGGAAGGAAGAGAAGGATGCTGAAGGAGAAGAAGAGGAAGAAGAAGAAGGAAGAAGGAAAATGAAGAATGGGGGGAAGTGAAGGCAGAGAAGGATGCTGAAGAAGAAGAGGAAGAAGAAGAAGGAAGAAGGAAAATGAAAAATGTGAGGAAATGAAGGAAGAGAAGGATGCTGAAGAAGAAGAAGAGGAAGAAGAAGAAGAAGAAGGAAGAAGGAAAATGGAGAATGGGAGGAAATGAAGGAAGAGAAGGATGCTGAAAAAGAAGAAAAGAAGAAGAAGAAGAAAGAAGGAAAATGAGGAATGGGAGGAAATGGAAGAAGAGGAATAGGAGGAGAAAGACGAAGAAAAAGAGGAAGAGGAGAGAAAGAAGAGGAGGAGGAGGAGGAGGAGGAGGAGGAGGAATTTGTGGTGTAGCTCACATTGTCGGCGGATCACAGTCCTCGTAAAACGTGAGAAGTGTGGAACAGTTGGTGAGAGAGAGAGAGAGAGAGAGAGAGAGAGAGAGAGAGAGAGAGAGAGAGAGGGGCCAAGGGCGGGCAAGTGGGGCATGTCAGCGCCTGGCAGTGTTTGTTTGGCACCACACACTGAGTTAGGCACCCCCCCCTCCCCCCCTCTCCCTCCCTCCCTCTCCCTCTCCCTCTCCCTCTCCCTCCCTCTCCCTCCTAATCCCACCTGCTCCTCCAACGCTCCCTCCCTTCCTTCCTTCCACCCTGTCACCAACACAGTGTCTCTCTCTCTCTCTCTCTCTCTCTCTCTCTCTCTCTCTCTCTCTCTCTCTCTCTCTCTCTCTCTCTCTCATCTCAAATTTAATATTTTGGATCGTTAGAGAGAGAGAGAGAGAGAGAGAGAGAGAGAGAGAGAGAGAGAGAGAGAGAGAGAGAGAGAGAGAGAGAGAGAGAGAGAGAGAGAGAGAGGACAGTGGGTGGGAGGAAAGTAAGGGGAGAAGGAGGGCGGGAGGGAGGTAAGGAGAGAAGGAGGGAGGGAGGTAAGGAGAGATGGAGGGAGGCAGGAAAAGGTCGCCTAACGCATGTCTTCTGTCAACCTCACCACAACATCGATCACTGTCAGGAAGCGTCACCCGGCCCGCCCAAATTACACCCCTGGCCCCCCCACCCTACCACCCCCCTTCCACCCACGCCCATCCACCCATGTCACTCCTCTGTCCTTTCATCCTCCTCCTCCGCCCCCGCCCCCGCCCCTCCATCGTTCCTTCTTTCCTCCACCCATGTCCCTCCATACCTCCTTCTTTCCTCCACCTTCATGCCCCTCCACTGTTCCTTCTTCCTTTACATCCACACTCATCCACTGTCCCTTCTTCCTCTTCCACACACACCTCTTGCTTGTCCCTGCTTCCTCTTCCACATATGCCAATTCAGTCCCTTCTTCCTCCTCCACTCACACTCATCCACTGTCCCTTCTTCCTCTTCCACTCTTCCATTCACACCTCTTTCTTGTCCCTGCCTCCTACTCCATATACGCCCATTATGTCCCTTCTTTCTCCTCCACCCACACTCATCCACTGTCCCTTCTCCCTCTTCCACTCACCCATCCACTCTCCCTTCTCCTCTTCCACCCCAGCTCCTCCATTTCCATCTCCATTATCCTTACTGTTCCACTATTGCGATGTCTCTTTTCCTTCTCCACATCCATCGCTCCACTATTCTTAATTCTTCATCCACTCCCCATTCATCCAATCCTTCCACAACTCCTCTTAAGAACTTACAAATTCCTCCTTTTCTCCCTTTCAACAACTCTTTACGCCATCCACTTTTTATTCCACTCTCTTCATCACGTCTCATATCTCTCTCCACTTTTTCTCTCCACCCAACACCCCTTTGCTTCTCACTCCGTCTCTCCCTGTCACCTCATCTCCTCTCCTCTCTCCACCCCTCCCACGTCACGCCTCCCTTCCTATAAACTTCCCCGCTACAATAAGTCAAGTTCCTACAACCCATATTTATCTTCAGTCCTGTCTCTTGTTTATCGTCTGTGCCAAAGACCATATGTTATTTTTTTTTTGAAGTGTACCCTTTGTCTCTCTTTTTCTTTACTTATTCATCGTCTTCACTCTTTAGACTTTTATCATGTTTTCATTTCGTTTGTTTTTCTCTATATCTCTATCTCACTTTATCTCTCTCCTCTTCTTCTTCCAGTTAGTTTTTCTCTATCTCATTCACTGCCCTTCATTTCTTTATTCTTCCTCTTCTTCTCTCTCTAAACTCCTCTTCTTGTATTCCCTTTCGTTACGCCTCTTTTGCTTCTTCCTATTTACTGCCTTTCTCTCTTCTTTCAACTTTTTCTTCTTCTTTTTTTTTGGCTTTATTTCTGTGTCATTTTCTCCATGGTCTTTGTCGTCCCTTCAGTGCCTCATTATTCTCTGCGTGTCTATCTGTCTTCGTCTGTCTATCTGTCAACCTGTGTGTGTGTATGTATATGTATTATGTATGTGTGTACGTCTCTCTCTCTCTCTCTCTCTCTCTCTCTCTCTCTCTCTCTCACCCCATCCCATCCCTCCCTTCGCGTCCCTTAGTTCATAAACATTGACAAGAGGAGAGCAAATCAAGGGTGGTGTTGGCCGTGTGTTGGCGGGGCTGTCGCCTGATTACCAATGACAGCGGTGTGGCGTCACTCTACACTAATCCCCCTCGTCAGTATGCAGTGCCGTCCCTCGGAATAATATTAGCACGCCGCGCTCGCTACTCACCGCGAATACCCGCCCGCCGCCGCCACCTTGCAACCGCCGCCAACAATGTAATTAGAGAGTTGAATGAGAGGAAAATTAATTAGCCTCCTTGATCTGAAGTGAGATAATTAACGAGACTGCTGGACGCGGAGGGAGATACAAGCAGGGAAGCAGATTTAGTTTTTTTCTTTTATGTTTCCTATTAGAGCAAAGAACACGAGGAATTTATACTTTTAATGTTATCTTCGTGTATTTAAGGGATGACTAAGGTAGAAATATATTGTGTGGAAAGTTAAAGATCACACAAACTAAACTATTATGTTATTTAGTAAGAAACTCCACAGATGAAAGCAAGAAAAATACCAAGAATCTCATAATTAACCAAAGAGGAATTTATACTTTTAATGTTATCTTCGTGTATTTAAGGGATGACTAAGGTAGAAATATATTGTGTGGAAGGCTAAAGGTCACACAAACTAAGCTATTATGTTATACTGTAAGAAAGTGAACATATAAAAGCAGGGAAAATACCAAGAATCTCATAATTTATCACAGATGAAGTTAAAAGATTAGCAGTTGCAAGAGATAGATAAATATAGAGATCGTGATAGATAATGCAGAATAAACAGAGATGGTGAGAGATGAGAGACTGAGAAATATTAGGTAAGATAGATATATTTACCTCTCATCTACAGCAAAAATTGACCCCTCTTTCGGCCACCTCTTTGGATTCTTTTTTTGTGCCCTTGAGCTGTCTCCTTTGTTGTAAAAAAAATGTATATTAACTCCTTTGGTATATATATCTAACACACTTACTGTAGTTTGTTGGTGACTCTTCAAACAATAGATGCAAAGTACCACGCGTGTAACAATATCTGTCTATGGTTTTTATCTCCCAGTCGCTCTGTCTAACACCTCAACCTTACCCCATGTATTAACTCCTTTGGTATATACATCTAATACACATACTATCGTTTCCTGGTAACTCTTCAAACAATAGTTGCTGAATACCACGCTTGTCTTTTGTTTTTATCTCCCAGTCGCTCTGTCTAACACCTCAACCTTACCCCATGTATTAACTCCTTTGGTATATACGTCTAATACACATACTATCGTTTTGTAACAATATCTGTCTTTTGTTTTTATCTCCCAGTCGCTCTGTCTAACACCTCAACCTTACCCCATGTATTAACTCCTTTGGTATATACATCTAATACACATACTATCGTTTACTGGTAACTCTTCAAACAATAGATGCTGAATACCACGCTTGTCTTTTGTTTTTATCTCCCAGTCGCTCTATCTAACACCTCAACCTTCCCCCATGTATTAACTCCTTTGGTATTTACGTCTAACACACTTACTATTGTTTACTGGTAACTCTTCAAACAATAGATGCTGAATACCACGCTTGTCTTTTGTTTTTATCTCCCAGTCGCTCTATCTAATGCCTCACCCTCCCTCACACACTGTTTTCCGCTCTGTATCCGCCTCTCACTCCCTCCTCTATTTTCTTATGTCTCTCCCGTTCCACACCGACCAAAATAACACACCATGAATTTACCTCCCGTCACCTCCCGTTCATTTCCCTCCCTCCGCCTCCTCCATCTTTCTCCCTACCTGTGCCTCCCCATGTTCCTCCCTTTCCTCTCCTCTCCCCTTCTCCCTCGCTGCCTCCTGGAATACATCTCCCAGCCCTCATTCCCTTCATGCATTCTTCATCTCCTCTCCCTACCTGTTTGCCTTACCCACCTCCCTTCCTCCGTCCTCCCTCCCTTACTTGCTTGCCCTTATGATTCTCTCTCTCTCTCTCTCTCTCTCTCTCTCTCTCTCTCATCAGGTGTTTTGCTTTACTTCTTTTCAACTTTTAAACGTTCATTCTTTGCTCGTTGTCATTTTTACTGTTATTTCTTACGTTTTCTCTCGCTCACACACACACACACACACACACACACACACACACACACACACACCACACAACACACACATCTCCCCCCCTCCCCACCCCACCCCCACCCCCCCACACAGCATTCAAGACCGAAATTATACAAGGATCTCGTCAGCCTCGGCCCTCCCCCTCATCCCCTCCTTACATCATCCCGCTGCACCCTCGTTCGAAACCCAGACAGGCGCCGTGCATGTTTTAACGGCCCTGTCCCCGCCCTGCCACGGTGTCCCTCTGACCGACGACACGTGAGGGATAATGCAAGAGACCCTGAAGGAGAGAGAGAGAGAGAGAGAGAGAGAGAGAGAGAGAGAGAGAGAGAGAGAGAGAGAGAGAGAGAGAGAGAGAGAGAGAGAGAGAGAGAGAGAGAGTCAAAGAAATCAATATGTTGAATAGATTGGAAATAAATGAGAAGAAATAGATGAAACTGTGTGTGTGTGTGTGTGTGTGTGTGTGTGTGTGTGTGTGTGTGTGTGTGTGTGTGCGTGCTTTATTGTGGTTTAACATTTCCTTGCATTTTTTTTGGCCTGCATTTTCGACTCTGACTTATCAATTATATATTTTTTTTCATATATTTTTTTCCCCACCCTGTTTTATTCGCACTCCATTTAAAGGATTCACTACGCATCGTATCGGCGCCTCGAAATATACAGCGTCATGCAAAAACCATCGTACGTCAGGAGGAAAAAATGAAATATCAGCGCGGGGTGAGACAGCGCTGTTCATATTGATGCGGAGGCGATCTGTCACGGAAATATTAAAGACAAGGAAGCGCGCTGGATCGGAAAATACTGAGTGCGGAGAAATATATAAAAAAGAGATTGTGGAAAATATGACTCGGTAAAGAATGGGATTGTTATGTATCAAAGAAGAAGGACAGTAATGCAGGTGTGAAAAACTAGTAAGAAAATGGGTTAAATTATTTAGGAAATGAATTATGTGAAAGTGCGGTAGACTTGAAAATACTCAAGTGCGGAGAAATATATAAAAATGAGGTGCAAAAGATGACTCGGTAAAGAATGGGATTGTTATGTATCGAAGAAAAACTACAGTAAGCAATGCAGGTGTGAGAATCTAGTAAAAAATGGGTTAAATTATATAGGAAATGAATTATATGAAAGTGCGGTAGACTTGAAAATACTCAAGTGCGGAGAAATATATAAAAATGAGGTGCAAAATATGACTCGGTAAAGAATGGGATTGTTATGCATCAAAGATGGAGGACAGTAAGCAATGCAGATGTGTAAAACTAGTGAGAAAATGGGTTAAGTTATACAGGAAATGAGTCATGGAAAATACAGTTGACCTGAAAATACTGAAGTGCGAATTATTAAAAGTTAAATTATAAAAAGTTGAGGAAAAGATGACTCGGAAAAATAAAGTGATTGTTATGTATCGAAGAAGAAGGAGGACAGTAAGCAATGCAGGTGTGAGAAACTAGTAAGAAAATGAATGTGTAAGATTATATAGGAAATGAATGTTATGTTCCAGCATCTTCAGAACTGGTATTGAGTGAGTTAATGTTACGGAGAGAGTGAAGGAAAAAATAGTATGACATCACAAAGGTTAGTAAGATATATTTTGATGCTGAGAAATACAGAACAACATCGAAACTTTGTGTGATATATGAATAATCCGTGGAACTGGCGTTATGTTATCCATCGTGAGGACAGTAAAATATATATAAAAAGCGAGGAAAATAGAAAAAAAAAGTTGTCAGTCTGTATGAAAAGAGTTAGAAGAAAAAGTTAACCGATAGCATGGAGACAAAAAAATAGTAGATTAGAAAAAAAAGAAATATGCGTCGTTGATCTGCATAAAAAAAAATGTTACCAGAATAAAGAATAAAAATGATCATTATTAGGAAAGCGATGCACAGTTAAGCACACCCTTCACGATTAAGTTCTGTCATGAATATAATCAAGTAAGAAAAATAAACTATAGAACATTAGAAAAATAAGGAAAAATATGTTTCGTTGATCTGCATAAAAAAATGTTACCAGAATAAAAAATAAAAATTATCATTTCTAGGAAAGCGATGCACTGTTAAACACACCCTTCACGATTAAGTTCCGTCATGAATATAATCAATGAAAAAAATAAAATAATAAATAAAAGTCCATGAAAAAACAGGCATCAGAAAAAAAGGTCGAGGTTAATCAAAGGTTAGAAATAAATACAAGGTTCAATGGACACGTCACACACCTGTCACACACCTGTCTATCCTAAGCCTCCACACCTGTTTGGGTTTGATATCTCGTCACACAAAGGTGACGACGGGGGAGGGGAAGGGGGGGGGGGAAAGGCGGTTTGAAGTGGTGGAAGAGATGAGACGAAGAAAGAAAATAGAAAATAGAAGAGGAAATAGGAATAGAAGAAAAGCGGGTGATGGAGAGAAGGAGGAGGATAGAGTAAGGAGGAGGAGATAAAGGAGAAAGAAAAGTGGAGGATGAGGAAGGGATGTAAGGGGAGGGTGGAAGAGATGAGACGAAGAGAGAAAATAAAAAAAAGAGGAAATAAGAATAGAAGAGAAAGGGGTGAAGAGGAGAAGGAGAAAAAGGAGAAATGTAAGATGGAGGTGAGAGAAAGGAAAAGGTGGAAGATGTGGAGATTCATCCTTTTCTCATATATATTTTTCTTTTCATCCATTTAAATATTTCAAGACATTAAGACGCCTTCCTTTTTTTCAGTTCTCATTTCCTTAACATGCCTTACTAATCTTCCATGTCCTTTCTCTCTCTCTCTCTCTCTCTCTCTCTCTCTCTCTCTCTCTCCATCGCTTGCTCGCTCGCTCGTAAAATCTTTCTAAAATATAAATACACCACTTATGGGTTTTATGAATATATGCTTGCAGTCTTTCACAAATTATACTCTTTTGGATTTTATTTATCTTTATGTGGTTGAAATATACACGACACAGATACATATTACATAAACTCACCCTGACAAGTGTTACGTGTATATTGAAGAGAGAGAAAGAAAGAGAAGGAGGGAGAGAGACTGAAAGCAAGCATGGAGGTGTGGAGGAAAGGAGAGATATGGAGGGGGTGAGGTGGAGTAAATCTTGGAGGAGACGTAGAAATATTTAGATGGAGGTAAAAGTGGATTAGAAGATGGAGGAGAGGGAGGAAAGATGCGGAGGAAAAGGAGGAGGAGGAGGAGAGTGTGAATGAGAGCAAAGAGAGTGTGAATGAGGGATGTTATAAGTGTGAGAAGGGCAAAGATGAAAGAAAAGGAGGAAGATAGAAAGAAGGAGATGAAGATAGAGGAGGGAGAGAGGAGATATGCATGCGGGAGGTGTGAATGAGTGCAAAGAGTGTGTGAATGAAGATTTAATGAATGAGGGATGTTAAAAGAGTTAAAAGGACAAAGATGAAAGAAAAGGAGGAAGCCAGAGAGAAGGAGATGAAGATGGAGGAGGGAGAGAAGACATATGCAAGGGGAAGGTGTGAATGAGTGCAAAGAGTGTGAGGAAGGAGTGAGGAAGAGGAGGACAAAGGAAACGAAGGAGATGGAAGAGGAGGAGGAGGAGGAGGAGGGAGAACAAAGAAGACGAGGAGGGATAGTGATGTGTAATGTGTATGAATGATGTTGAGATTATGGGAAGAGTTAAAACAGAATGATGATTAGGAGGAGGAGGAGGATGTAGAGTAGGAAAGAAAAGAGGAGGAGGAGGAGGAGAAGGAAGAAGAGAGAGAGGAGGATTAGTATACGGAGAACGACGTGGAGGAAAAATACAAAAGGAAATAAGGAGGATGTGGGAGAGGAAGAGAAAGTGGAAGGAGTGGAAGAGGAGGAGGAGAAGAAGGAAGGATATAAAGAAGAGGAGTAAAAAAAAGGAAGAACGAGAAAAAGATGTGGAAAATGAAGAGGAAGAAGAGGAGGAGGAGGAAAGCAGTGAAAGAGGGAGTGGAGGAAAAGAAGGAGAAGATGGAAGCAGAGAAATAACAAGAACAGTAACAGGAAGAACAAAGAGAAAAGCTGAAGGAATAAGGAGGAGGAGGAGGAGGAGGAGGAGAAAGAGAAAGAGGAGAAGGAGAAGGTAATGGAGGAGGAAAACAGAGAGGAAAAGAGGAGGAAGAGGAAGAGGAGGAGAAGTTAGTGGCGAGGAGGAGGAAAGCTGAGAGAAAAAGAGGAGGAAGAGAAAGGGAGAGAGAATGAAGTAGAGGAGGAGGAGGAGGAGGACGAGGAGGAGGAGGAGGAGGAGGAGGAGGAGGAGGAGGAGGAGGAGGAGGAGGAGGAGGAAGAGAAGAACGAGAATGTTAAGGTGATGTCGGAGGGAAGCAGAAAGAAAAGAGGAGGAAGAGAAAGAGAAAGAAGTGGAAGAGGGAATAGAGAAGAAGGAGGAGGAGGAGGAAGAGAAGAACGAGAATGTTAAGGTGATGCTGGAGGGAAGAAGAAAGAAAAGAGGAAGAAGGGAAAGAGAAAGAAGTGGAAGAGGGAATAGAGAAAGAGGAGGAGGAGGAGGAAGAGAAGAACGAGAATGTTAAGGTGATGTCGGAGGGAAGCAGAAAGAAAAGAGGAGGAAGAGAAAGAGAAAGAAGTGGAAGAGGGAATAGAGAAGGAGGAGTAGGAGGAAGAGGAGGAGGAGGAGGAGGAGGAGGAGGAGGAGGAGGAGGAGGAGGAAGGCCAACCCGCATGTCAACACACAGTAAAAGGTCCCGGCGACATAGGCAAGCGTGGCCGTCCTGACCGCCTCATAACTCTCGCTATGTGTATATTTAACAATTTACTACCTCTTTTAGGCACCAAATTGCACAGGTAATTGCCCCTAATGTGCCTTTATGAAGCATAGTTCCTGACGGCGCTTGGTCAGGGGTAGAGACGCCACGACCGAGACTTTCAACCCTCTCTCCCTCCCTCCCTTCCTTCTCCTCCTTCCCCGTTTCTCCTTGGCTCCTCCGTTTTATCGTCTGGTCCATAAGGGTGAAAGTCCTCCTCCAAGACTGCATTCCCGCCTCCTCTATCGATTCCAGGCGCCCGGCACTGTCTTGGCCCCGCTTCGAATCTTTATCGCCCTGGTTTCGATGTAAGGCAGGGAAGCGGCGGGTTGGAGGGGAGGGATTGTGGCCCTTACGGCGTGCTGGAGGATGGCCCTGTCTTGCCCCCTCCCCGCGGTGAAGAATGCAAGGACAACACAGCCCTAACTCTCTCAAATGCTTGTTATCACAGCTTAATATTTTGTTATCTGATTTATGCTATCGGTGCTCTGGCTCTTGCGTTCGCTCGCCCTCCTCCTCCTCCTCCTTCCTTCCTACCCTCTCCCTTTGCCTCGTTTCTTCTCTAGCTCCTCCTCCTCTTCCTCCTCCTCCTCCTTGGGCGATATCCACTCCTCAGGCTAAGAAACGCGAGGCTGTTATCGTAAACCCTTCGTTCTGCTGCCGCGGCTCTGTGTTCGTGGCTTCAAGTACCTGCTCACCTAAATTTTACCTGCCTGGGGCCGCGCGGGGGAGCCTCGGGCAAGACACTGAGCTAGGAGCCCCCACAACTCAGCCTGACGGAGGGAGCGAGGGAGAGAGGGAGAGAGGGAGGGAGTGTTAGAGACAAAGGGAATGGTGAGTGTGTTAGAGGATGTGTCTTTATTCTCTCTGTCTCTGTCTGTGTCGTTCTCTCTCTCAGGTGTGTCGTAGGTGAGAGAGAGAGAGAGAGAGAGAGAGAGAGAGAGAGAGAGAGAGAGAGAGAGAGAGAGAGAGAGAGAGAGAGGGAGAGATGGAGAGACTGGGGAGAGAAGAGGTGCATAGTTGAATGTTTTCCCGTCCACTGTGATATCTTAATTGGTATACTCTCTCTCTCTCTCTCTCTCTCTCTCTCTCTCTCTCTCTCATCCACTCTTTTTCCATCCCTTCTTCGTCTTACTCACCACCACCAACACCACGTCTTCCTTCATCTCCTACCTCTCTCCTCCTCCTCCTCCTCCTCGGCGCCTCCACGGGGGTGTATTATTTTGTTCAGTGCTTACCAGTGTCGCGGGATGAGCTATGGCCCCAATCCCTCTCTCGGCTGTACCGTGATTAGAATCTTTCATCATTAATACTTCACCTCTGGATTATTCCCCGTGGCTCGAGACCGCCGCAGCGCCAGCGTTGAATTATCGCCTCAATTCATCACCTGAGAGACGGAGGAGGAGGAAGAGGAGGAGGAGGCGGTGGAGAGAGGAAAAGAAAGAGCTGTGAGAGATGCCAGTTTCCCCACTCCATCCTCCTCCTTTTCCTTCTTCCTCTCCACCTCCACCTCCTCCTTTCTCCGCCTCCTCTCGTAGCCCGTGCAAGAGGTTCCAATCGCTCATGAGGACGGCAGCTTATAGGGGATCGAGTGCGCTGAAAAGGGACTTACACGATGCATTTGTCGAGGGAGATGGATGCTGGGGCGCTGTTGCAGAGTGGATTGTCCTGTTTATTACGATGGAGGAGGAGGAGGAGGAGGAGGAAGGAGGTGGAGAAAGAGGGAGAAGGAGGGAAGGAATAATGGAATGGGGAGAAGAGAAGAAGCAAGGAGAGAGGAGAGGAATAATAGGAGGAGGAGGAGGAGGAGGAAGAAGGAGGAAGGAGAAGGAAGTAGGTGGAGAAAGAGGGAGAAGGAGGGAAGGAATAATGGAATGGGGAGAAGAGAAGAAGCAAGGAGAGAGGAGAGGAATAATAGGAGGTGGAGGAGGAGGAGGAGGAAGAAGGAGGGGGAAGGAAGAGAGGAATAATACCTTGCGAAGGAGGAGGGAAGGACAAAGGAAGATGGAGGGAGAAGGAGGAAAGGAATGATAGGAAGAGGAGGAGAAGGAGATGCAAGGAGGTGGAGGAAGAGGAAAGGGAAGGAGGAGAGATATAATACGATGAGGAGAATTAGAAGGAAGGAGGAGGAGAGAAAGCAGAAGAGAGGAGAAGAAGAGGGAGAAGGATAGACTGAGAAAAGTGGAGAGAAAGAGTAAGGGCTGTGAGATGGAAGAAAAGAGAGGAAAAGAGAGAGGAGGAGGAGGAGGAGGAGGAGGAGGAGGAGGAGGAGGAGATAAAAAGAGCAAGAATGGAGGGAGGTAAGAGAGGAGGAGGAAGAAGGAGAATAAACATTAAAAATATAACTAATAAAATGGGATAAAAACAGCAAATAGAGGAGGAGGAAGAGGAGGAGGAGGAAGAGAGGGAATTGAGAAGAGGTGAAGGAGAAGACACGAAGAGAGGAAGAGGAGTAAAAAAAGGTGAATGGGAGGTGGAGAAGAAAAGACGAAGGAAGGAAGAGGAGTATCAGAGAAGATAAGAGAACCAGGAGGGAGAGACGAGGAGAGGGAGTAAAAGGAGTAACAAATAAGTGATAAAGGAGAGGAAACGAAGAGAGGAATAAGAGAAAGATGAAGAGAAAACTAGTGAAGAAGAGGAAGAGGCAAAAAAAAAAAAGCAAAGTGGTAAAGAGAATAGACGAAGAGAGGAGGAGGAGGAGGAGGAAGAAGATAAAGAAGGAAGAAGAGGAGAAGGAGTAAGACTGAAGTATAGCGAAGAAGAACAAGCATAAGGCAAAAGATAGCGAAGAAGTAAAAGGATAATAGACGATGAAAGGAGGAGGAGGAGGAAGAAAATAAAGGAGGAAGAGGAGAAGGAGGAAGAGTGAAGCAGCGAAGAAGAGGAAATAAGAGGCAAAAGAAAGCGAAATAGCAAAGGATAAAAGACGAAGAAAGGAGGAGGAGGAGGAAGAGGAGGAGGAAGAAGATAAAGAAGGAGGAAGAGGAGAAGGAGGAAGACTGAAGTAGCGAAGAAGAACAAGCAAGAGTAGTAAAGGATAATAGACGAAGGAAGGAGGAGGAAGAGGAGGAAGAGGAGGAAGAGGAGGAAGAGGATAAAGAGGGAAGTGGAAGGGGCGGGGGGAGAGTTATGAGCTGCCGTTGAGATGTCGTTGGGATCATTACTAGTCTTCGGAAGGACGGAATTGGACCATTAAAGAACACACATCACCCGGGGAATGGCGGAGGCGGCGGCGATGGGGGTGGGTGGGGATAGGGGGGGGTTTGGGGGGACGGGGTTGATTGTATTGGTCATGTATTGAAGTGGTATAGTAGGAGTCATTCTCTCTCTCTCTCTCTCTCTCTCTCTCTCTCTCTCTCTCTCTCTCTCTCTCTCTCTCGGCAGGGCTCTTATATACAGACACCACCATTACGGAGGAGGAGGAGGAGGAGGAGGAGGAAAGGCAAGGAAAACGATAGAAAAGGAAGAGGATAGAAACGTAGTGGGAAGAGGGAAGGAAGGCTTGAGGAAAAGGAAGGAAAGAAGATGGGAAAGAGGAAGAATCGAAAGCAACAGGGAAAATGTAGGAGAGAAAATAAAGATATGAGTAACAGGGAAAAATATAAGGGAATGAAAGGGGAAGAAGAGGAGTAAAGGGGAAGAAGAAGGGCAAGGGAAGAGAGAGGAAAGCATAGACAGCAGGGAAGAAGGGGAGGAAAAGGAAAGACCAACAGGAGAGAAGGAGAAAGGCAAGGGAAGGGAGAGGAGAGGAGAAACAGTAGGGGAAGAAGGGAAGGAGAGGGAAAGAACAACAGGAGAGAAGTTAAACGCAAGGGAAGGGAGAGGAAAGGAGAGACAGTAGGGAAAGGGAGAGAGTCTAAGCTAAGGGAAGGGAAGGGAGAGAAGAGGAGAGACAGTAGGAAAAGGGAGAGGGTCTTAGCTAAGGGAAGGGAAGGGAGAGAAGAGGAGAGACAGTAGGGAAAGGGAGAGGGTCTAAGCTAAGGGAGCGGGGGAGGACAGGAGAGACAGTAGGGAAAGGGAGAGGGTCTAAGCTAAGGGAAGGGAGAGAAGAGGAGAGACAGTAGGGAAAGGGAGAGGGTCTGAGCTAAGGGAAGGGAGCGGGGGCGGGAGTAGACTAAAGCAACACACACAGTCTCGAAAAAGTTTTAGAATTTGCAACCAACGTCATGGGTTTAGGGACTCGTATTCTCGCCCTCACGTTACGTATCTTATGCCGTAAAAACCGAGTAACTGTTTGCGAAATTTACATCACGGCGTGGGGAGGCGGCGAGAGAGAGAGAGAGGGAGAGGGAGAGGGAGAGAGAGAGAGCACCCGAGCACAAAGAAAAGTTACCACACTCCTTGACTCACTCTCTCTCGTCCGCTTCATATATGCAAGACCCACAAAAAAGATCTGGTTAAATATATACGGAAGCCTCCTGTGTGTGTGTGTGTGTGTGTGTGTGTGTGTGTGTTGCCATTACCCGCATGAATATATCTTGCAACGCGCAGCTAATGTTCGCCCCAGACACTTAGAGAGAGAGAGAGAGAGAGAGAGAGAGAGAGAGAGAGAGAGAGAGAGAGAGAGAGAGAGAGAGAGAGAGAGAGAGAGAGAGAGAGAGAGAGAGAGAGAGAGAGAGAGAGAGAACTGTTAGGAAATCCAGACACCGTAACAATAAATAAAATACAAAGGTCGGTATAAAAATAAAAAAAAACGATGAAAGGACGAGAGAAAATATAAAAGAGAAAGTAAAAAGTAGTAAAATCAGCTCACCTTTACCTGTGCCGCTGATCCTCACCTGCCCGTATAGACTCACCTGGGCCACTAATTATCCCCCCAATCAGGTATGAACAATTTCTGGCCGTAAGGAAATAATTTTGGTTTTCTTTTGATCTTTCGTGCAATGTTCTGAAGACTTCTTGGTGATGCTGTTGTTGTTGTTTTTGTTGTTGATTTCTTGTTTATTTTTCGTTTGTTGTTTATTGTTTATTTTGTTTGTTTACGTTGTTTGTTTGTTCATTCTTGTTTTACTTTTGTTTAGTTTTGTGATTTTGTTTGTTTACTTTTTTGGGGGGGGTTTATTTTGTCATGTTTTTGCTTGTTGTTTATGCTCATTTGTTGCTGTTTTCCTTGTTTATGTTTACGAGCGTATTACTGTTAACTTTTATTTTTGTTAGTGCTGTTGTTGTTGTTCCAGTTTTTGTTGCGCTGAATAATATCTGAGGTTAATTATATCAAACACAAAGCCTGACATTTACTTATCAAAGCACACTTAATTTATCAGCTCAAGAACTATCACGACTTAATTTACAACGTGAGAAACCTTCAGCGCACCTAACTCTTTCTCCTTTCTGATTATTACTCGTGGAATCAAATGTTTATGAAGTCAAATTGCACGAGTTACTTCTAATAAACCCCTAACTTGATTTAAGGAAGATATTGTCTGCTTTCATCTTTCTTAAGCATAATTTTCTTAAGTATAACCTTCGGGGAATCAAAGCAGAAGTTATTTGGCAGCTTCCTAACGGTTTAATATTCTTACCTTCAAGTTATTTTTTTCTTTATGCGGATGGATGAGTTTGTGTTCTCCCTGCGATGTCCAAACCTGATCAGCCTTAAACACTATAAACAGCGGGATTGGAGGATGATATTTGGAGGTAGAATTAAAGACAGTTCTCCATCTTCTGTGTGTATCTGATCTTGCTTTATTGGTTAAGTGTGTGTGTGCGTGTGTGTGAGTGTGAGTGCGTCGTCTTAATCTCCCTTCAGTCTAAATTTCCCTAATTCTGTGATAAATGCCAAAACGAGTCTATTATAAAGAATAAATAACTTTCTTCTCTATTCACCTCTCGTCAGTACGCTTCTGTTTATCCCCCACACGTGTAGTTCAGGGAAAGTTAACATTATAGAACATTTAACTCATAACGGGACTTCCCCTAAGCTCATTTTAGCGGCGTGAGGCAGGCGGAGGATCAACGCACCACACATGATCATAAACATATTACTCCCCTTTATGACCCGGTAATCGTTCCCTTCATATCAAGTGTAGTTTCCGAAATACTCGTTTAAGCTTCCTCGGCCTCCCCTACAGCCAAGCCATAAACACGGCCTCACACCGCCCAATCCCTCGCGCTGAAGCCAGGACTGAATTGCTTATTATGCTATATGGCCCACTACCTGTTCCCTTATACCTTTTACGCACCTGTTCTCTCTATGGATATTGGCCTTACAGTTACAGGTTAGGTTGTGAGGATTTTAAAGCCTCTTGCAAAACGGTGACAGATACAATATAGTGGTAATTTTATATATTTAATTCGGGGTTTGTGCCATTGTCGTGTGAGTTTTTAACCTACGAGCTTACCCTTCATGTCATGCTTAATACCCTTCGCATCATGCTTAAAACCGTTCATATGCTTAAAACTGATAGCAAATAAACCACTCAAATATAAGACATTGTAGAAGTCAAGGCAGAGGGAGAACCAGGTGAAGAAGGGAAATATAAAAGAGAAAGTAAAAAGATCAGCTCACCTTTACCTGCGCCGCTGATCCTCACCTGCCCGTATAGACTCACCTGGGCCACTAATATCCCCCCCCCGATCAGGTATGAACAATTTCTGGCCATTAGGATATCATTTTATTTGAACATTCACCAGAGCAGGAAGGAGTACACTAACACCAGACAAAGAGGACGAGGACGTTGGAAGAGGTCTTTGTCCCGCTGTGGCCGCGTGATGACTGATGATGATGGAGGCGGTGATGATTTGCCTGATTACGATGGACCACGGATGATCGGATTTATTAGCCCGATGTCCCGTTCGCCATATTTCGCATAATGTATAGTGGCCGGGGTCATTAAACTATCAATATGTGTCTGTCTAAATCATTATGCCCACCGCTGCTTGTCGCTAAATAATGCTATCGATAAATGAGGCACTTAGTAACACAGTGTAACAAGCGCCACATATGGAAAGACGCTTGGTACACTGGGTTATTAGGGGCCTCAAATACTACGCTTAGGGCCAGTTTCACAGTTCTCCATGATGGGTTAGTAAGCTCCCAAACCAATACCAGAGCCTTCGAAATTTCCTTGTATAGTGTCTGGTGTTTATATTTAAGTTCACAAATTTGATGAAACTATACAGGAAAAGTCTTGTGTATTTAGTGTGGCATTGAAGGCCTCGCCGTTCTGGATTGTATGGGATTCTGTAGTTTGGTTCGGGCTGTTACGAAGACACTGTGTTGGACTGTGAAATCGGCTCTTAGATATGGTGTTCAAGGCGACGTTTCAGCCACCCAGCGTGTTTTAGCGGACGGGGTTTCGATACCATGTAGACGTAATCGGTGAGGTGTTGATGAGGAAGTGAACTAAAATATAACACTACAAGGCTGTCTCCAGGATAGATTTGTCGCTTAGAACAACATTATGATAACCTGTAGAACGTAAAGAGAGAGAGAGAGAGAGAGAGAGAGAGAGAGAGAGAGAGAGAGAGAGAGAGAGAGAGAGACGCTGACGTGACTACCCGAACATATACATTAAATACTAACTAGACATATACATTTCCCCTTCACACACAACAACCCCCCACCACCTCCACTACCCCCCCTCCCCCCCCACCCTCCCCCACACACAGGTACCTCACGTCCCTCATGATCACGTTATGAGCGGCGGGTCTCGTATATAACGGTCCCTCCCGCGGCGCCTCTGCCTAATTAAGTCCTAAGATTGGCCCGGGATCTCTCTTTAATTACGCCACACGCGAGTTTTTTAAGAGGGATTCTCAGCAGGAGCAAGAGGAGGGTTGAGTTATGGCCGGGGGGAACAGCGTCGGTCTGGGGGGTTGGCGGGGTTAAGGGACGAGGTTACAAGGGTTGGTAGTGGGGTGGGTCTTCGGTGGGATGGGATGTGTCGTGTGTTTTTCCGTGTGTGTGTGTGTCTGTGTGTGTGTTTAGTGTTTTCTTTCTGTTTTTTTTGTTCTCTTTTTCTGTCTGTCTTGCCTCGCTCCAGGGGTGAGAAGGAAGGAAGAGAAAAACGAAAGAGGGAAGGAAAGAAGGAAGGAAAGTGGGGAGTAAAGCAAGGAAGGAAGGTTTTAGGAACGTTGAAGAAAGAAAGGAAGATGTAGAAAGGGAGGAAAAAAGGAAAGGAAAAGAAGGGAAGAAAACAGGGACAGAAAGGAAGAAGAAATGAAGGAATTTAAAACGAAAGTAGGAACGGTCGGACAAATTAAGGGAGGAAGAAGGGAGGCAAGGGAAGTATATAGGAAGAAAAGAGTGAAGAAAGAAAGTAAGGAAGGAAACCAGAGAAGATAATAGGAGAAAGAAAGGATAGAATGAAGTAAAGAAGGAAGGGAGGGAGGAAAGAACGAGGGAGGGCGACTGTTTAGCATGGAGATGTTGTGTTATTCAGTGTCTGTTCGTGTGTTATATTTCACGTTGCGGCCAAGATTACAGAGTGCGTTGGCGTAAAGCTGCAACACACACACACACACACACACACACACACACACACACACACACACACACACACACACACACACACACACACACACACGGTGGCTCTAATGTAGTTCTTCCCTCTCACCCTCACACACCACTTCTTTCTTACCCCGCTTCCCTTCCTCCCTTCCCTTCCCCGCCGCTCCCTTCCTTCCTCCTCCCTTCCCTCCCCTCCCTAAGGCCAGCCACCACACCTCCGCGGCATTATGGGGAAGATAACTGCCTATATATCTCCAGTAGCCATAAATGTGTCTGGGAACGCAATATACATTCACTATAAAGAGGAAGGCGGCAGCAGCGGTGGTGGCGGCGGGGGCTGTAGTGGTGGTGGTGGTGGCTGTTGGTGGTGGTGGCGGTGGTTGATCCTGTCGGTAAAGTTGGTTAATGGTGGGCTGGGGTGAATGTATGGTGAGTTTGGGGTGATGGACGCCGCCCATATATACTCATGAATGCGTATGCACTGTTCCCCCCCTCACCCCCCTCGGATATGTATGGTGCGTGCTCCCTCACACACACACACACACACACACACACACACACACACACACACACACACACACACACACACACACACATGCGCAGCCATTCAGACGCAGAGGGCCGTGTGTGTGTGTGTGTGTGTGTGTGTGTGTGTGTGTTTAAGACTGTGTACACGTGTCTGAATGTCTGTCGGCGTATTCTTGTGTGTGTGTGTGTGTGTGTGTGTGTGTGTGTGTGTGTGTGTGTGTACAAGGCCTCTATTCACCATATCCTCCCTTCCCTACATTCCTTCACACACACACACACACACACACACACACACACACACACACACACACACACACACACACACACACTCAAGACTCATCAACACTCATACATTCCCTTCACCTGCCCGCCTTACCTTAAATTACCTCTTCTTTCTGCTCAGGTGTCTATGTTATTCTGTATGCCTCGCCTCCCTCCCACACCTGTCTGCTTTAATTGTCTACCTTACCTGTTTGCGCAGTCCACCTGTTTGCCTCGGAGTCCTTAGTGAGAGGCGGAGGGGCGAGCGGCCTGATGCTACACACATGAGGTATTAGCGAGCGAAGATAAAATATTACCAATGGAATCGCCTTAGTCATTGATTAAAAGCTATAAATCGTTCTCTGTCGGATTAGTCAACGTTTATGGTCGCGCTGTTGTGATGGTCGTAGTAAGTGTAGTGTTAGTGGCGGTTGTAGTAGCATCTGTAAGTAGTGGTAGTAGTAGAAGTGGATGCGTCTTTAGTGCAGTGCTCCCGTTTTTTTTTTCCTTTTTTTTACCGCCTTGAGCTGTACATAAACATTTGCATTACTCCGCCAAGAATTTAATCCGGTCTGGAATTAGCAAGCAACGATATCTCTTGCCCCATAAAAGACGGCGATAACGACGCGATTCAGAGGGCAGCGTGTAAGTAATACCAGCGGCGTGACGGTCTAAGGAAGGCGAGGCAAGAAGCGTGTGTGTAGACTCTCGGCCGCGTCACAAGCCACCGCCGCCGAACAAGGGCAGAGAAAAGAGACACGACGAGGAACACGACGAAGAGAAAAGGAGTTAATTAGAACTGGCTCACTTTCTCACTCGTGTACAGGCTTCTCCCCTTTGCAGATCAGGGAGATAAAGTAAATAGATGAAGCTACCTGCGCCGCTAATCTGTGACGCGACGAAATGAGTTTTTGCGAGGTTTTTGATGAAGGTTGAGTGAGTTAGAGACGGTGCTGGGAATATGTTAGAGATGTGAATGTTTTTTTTTTTTTTTGTGGTGTGTTTAGAGTTTTGATTTCCTATTGTGGTGTTTGTTGTTGTTTGTGTTGTTGTTTGATTTATTGGTTTTGTTTTTTGTTTTGTTTTTGTTGGTCTTATTAAATCAATCAAATTCTCGATGACTCATTATTTTTTTTTGCGTGTTGAGTCGTGTATCAATATTAAATGTCACACACACACACACACACACACACACACACACACACACACACACACACACACACACACACACACTTACACGCACGCACACACACTGACACGCACGCACACACATCATGATCTTGTCTATATAAAGTGTAAGCATTAACATATTATTATTTTTTTCCCGCCACACATCACGGAAGACAACTTTGGGAAGACAGGAGCTTTAAAAGTTATGGTTGAGGTGTCTCGAGCACAGGCGAAAATTAATGAAGGGTTTAGCATGTGATTAACTTTTTATTCATGTGTGCGCGCGTGTGTGTGTGTGTGTGTGTGTGTGCGTGTGTGTCTGTGTGTGTGTGTATGTGCGTGTGTGTGTGTGTGTGTGTGTGTGTGTGTGTGTGTGAAACTCGTCTGTTTTGTCTACTGATAAGATTTAATTTAGAATGAACAAAATTAACTTGGGTAATTGTACGACTTTCTCTCTCTCTCTCTCTCTCTCTCTCTCTCTCTCTCAACACACACACACACACACACACACACACACACACACACACCAAAACCGAATGCGATTTACACAAACCTTATAATGAAGTTTTTAATCCGATTGCCCATAAAAAGCTAACTGGCTCTTCCTCTTCCCTCGCCCCATCTTGCCAAACCCTCGCCTCATTCGCCTTATAGCTCCCCCTCTTCCTTCTTCTCCCTCCTCCTCCTCTTCCTCCTCCTCCTTCTTCCATCCCTCCCGCTGGCCTGTAAATCCCTTCCCGCTGTGTCCTCTGGCAGGTCGGAGATTGCCTCGGCAGTTGGCTCGACGGGTCGGGTCGCTGGTGCTGAGCGGAGTGACTCGTATTAATATTGAAACGTAAACACGACGGAGATCAAGTTCTGGCGAGACATAACTTTGCGGTCTGGCCATTACGGTGAACTTATGTCTGGTGTGTGTGGTCCTGCGGCGCCGGGGGGGAGGGGGGAGAGGGAAGTGTGTCGGAAGAGAGAGAGAAAGGGAGGGAGAGGAGGGCAACAAGCAAAGACGTCTGGGTGAAGGAAGGAAGGAAGGAAGGAGAGAGACGACCAGTGATTGTGGAAATGGAGGAAAGGAGAAGTTGTAAGAGGTGAGGGAGAGAAAAGGGAGGAATAGGGAGGTAAGGGATATGAATAAGGGTGATTAGGTGAAGGAGAAAGGGAGATGACTAGTTTACGTGGACATGGAGGGAAAGACAAGTGGTAAGGGAGAGGAAAGGGAGGAATAGAGAGGCAAGGGAAGGGAGTAAGGGTGATTAGGTGAAGGAGAAAAGGAGATGACTAGTGAATGTGGAAATGAAGGGAAAGACAATTGGTAAGGGAGAGAAAGAGGGAGAGAAAAGGGAGGAAGAATCAGGGAGGTAAGGGAATGAGGGAGATTAGGTGAGGGAAAGGGAGATGACGACTATATTTTTTTTATAGTGAATGTGGAACTGGAGAGAATGACAAGTGGTAAGGGAGAGAAAGAGGGAGAGAAAGGGGAGGAATAGGGGAGGTAAGGGAAGGGAGCGAGGGTGGTTAGGTAAGGGCAAGGGGATGGGTAATACCTCGTTAGGGCAGAGAGGGTGTTTGGCGTTTGTAAGGGAGACTATGAAAGAAACAATGAAGGGAGGAAAAGAATGAATGGGAGAAGTTTAGAAGTATGCGAATGAGTAAAAATGAATAAAGAGAGAATGAATAATATTGTAACGGGAAAAGAACAAATGAGGAGGAGGAGGAAGAGAAGAAAATCACTTGTAAATGGAGGATACGAAGCAGGAATTAGAGCAGGTTGAAGGACAAGGGAACGAACAGAATGAGAACGAAAAGCAGACAAAAGATAACGGAGAGGGAAATGAAGCAGAAGAAGAAGCAGAAGAAGACAACATAATAAGAAATGAAGAAATGAAGCAGAAGAAGAATGAGAAGGAGGGAGATAAATACGGGACAAGGAAATGAAGCAGAAAAAGAAGCAGAAGGCAACAGAATAAAGGAATGAAGAAATGAAGCAGATGAAGCAGAAGACAACATAATAAGGAATGAAGAAATGAAGCAGAAGAAGAATGAGAAGGAGGGAGATAAATACGGGACAAGGAAATGAAGCAGAAAAAGAAGCAGAAGGCAACAGAATAAAGGAATGAAGAAATGAAGCAGATGAAGCAGAAGACAACATAATAAGAAATGAAGAAATGAAGCAGAAGAAGAATGAGAAGGAGGGAGATAAATACGGGACAAGGAAATAAAACAGAAAAAGAACAAGGAGAGAACAAATTACGGAGGACAAGAACAAAACAAAGAAGAAGAAGAATGAGAAGAAGAAGAAAGAGAAGGAGAAAGAGAAAGCAAGTGAACGGCCGCCGCGCCATAATTGTATAAACATGAAGACCCATTACAAATTCACTTGCGTAATGCGGAGGCCGGGGCTAATGGCGCGGCTGTCAACAAGATACATACATTTTATTCCACGCATTTGATTACCGTCACATCTGCCATCCATTTCCCACTGGCCTCCCGGGATGCTGGTGTAATGAGCCTCTCACAGCGGCCGCACCTTCTCAAAAATTTATTATGATCATTATACCCGTAAAGTGGGCCGCGCGGACACGGTCGGGGCAAGGCATGGGAGGAAGTCTTGGGGTGGGGGTGGGGGGGTAAGTCATTATAAAGTGTGTGTGTGTGTGTGTGTGTGTGTGTGTGTGTGTGTGTGTGTGTGTGTGTGTGTGTGTGTGTGTTTATCTCTCTACTTTCTCCTGATTTATTCTCTCTCTCTCTCTCTCTCTCTCTCTCTCTCTCTCTCTCTCTCTCTCGTCTTTGGAATGTGGACAGAATGGAGGAAACCCGTAAAATGAGTCACCGTGTAAAGGAATTCGTGGAGGGATTATGAAAACCTTATCCTTCCTTTCTTTCCTCCTTCCCCTCTTCCCTCCTTATCCTCCCTTCCTCCTTGGCTCTCTCTTCTCCCCTCCTTGCCTCGTCCCTCTCCCTCCTTTCTCTCCATCTTTCCAATCTGTCTCCTTCCTCTTCCTCTCCTTTTCCCTGGGAACCTTGTCTTTCTCCCCTCTTATACCTCTCCCTCCTCCTTTCCCTTCCCTCTTCCTCTCCTCTCCTGTGTCCCCTCTTTCCCTCTCCCTCCGTCTCTTCCCTCCTTCCTCTCCTTCTCCTCGACGTGGGCGGTGAGGTATGGCTTCCAACAGGTGACTGCCACAGGTGTAAATGCGGTGTAATTAGTCAAGGTAAATCCCTCTTCCTGCTATCGTGCCTTAGAGTGAAGCCACCGTGAGCTCCTGTAAATCTCGCGGTCACCAGGTGTCTCGCTACCACTGTGTCTTAATTAGGAGCTCAGGTGGGGCAGGTCGTCTTAGCTATTGCCGCCTTATCGCCCCTCCTGATACCCCGTGATGCCTCCCTGATGCCCTTTTATCTGCGACATGCTACTATTGCTCTGTTTTGGGCCTCGCTTAGTCCCCTTAAGCCTACCTGTTGATTAACTTCCTGGCTTGCTTCAGACAGACAGACAGACAGACGTAATTTTTACTCGAATAGAAGACCAGACAGCAAAGACATACACAAACAGAAAAACAGACATATAGACAGAGAAACAGACAATAAGCAGACGTACAGACAGACAGACAGACAGACAGTAAGGGGGGCAGTCATAATTTTTACAGGAATGGAAGGACGGACAGCAAAGACATAAAGACAGAAAAAACAGACATATAGACAGAGAAACAGACAATAAGAGACAGACAAGACAGATAGACAGACGGATGGAGATAGACGAATCGAAAAACAGACAAAAAAGACAAAAAACAAACATTCAGAGAGAGAGAGAGAGAGCGCAAGGGAGGGAGGTCGTCGCTGTGTTATTACTGTAACTGCCTCTGGTCGTTCATTTATAAATATAGAGGCTGGAGTCATTAACGAGACCGTAACTTGGTGAGAAATTATGGTTATTAGAGCCATAATACTGCCATTACCCGCCCCGCTCCGCTGCCCCGCCGCGCCGCCGCTGACAACACGCTGCCAACACCGCCCCCCGCCCCGCCCCGCCCCGCCCCGACCACCTCTTGCTCCCCTCTTACCCCCCTCTTTCCCCTCTCTCTCTCTCTGTCTCTTATGGTGATACTGACAGCGCAGCGAATACAGAAAATATAACGTAAGTACTGGCATGTCTGTTTGTGTGTGTGTGTGTGTGTGTGTGTGTGTGTGTGTGTGTGTGTGTGTGTGTGTGTGTCATTGACTGTCTGTCTGTCTGTCTGTCTGTCTTTTTTTTGTGTGTGTGTTTGTCTATTGATGTTGTGTTAGTTTGTATTTCTTTCTTTGTCAGTGTCTGTTTGTGTGTGTGTGTGTGTGTGTGTGTGTGTGTGTGTGTGTGTGTGTGTATATCATTGACTGTCTGTCTGTCTGTCTGTTTTTTTGTTTGTGTTTGGTGTGTTTGTCTATTGATGTTGTGTTAGTTTGTATTTCTTTCTTTGTCAGTATCTGTGTGTGTGTTTTACTGTTTATCTGTGTGTGTGTGTGTGTGTGTGTGTGTGTGTGTGTGTGTGTGTGTGTGTGTGTGTTATATTCTCTCTCTCTCTCTCTCTCTCTCTCTCTCTCTCTCTCAGCGGTAACGGTATCATCATCATCGTCAGCATCAGCAGGGAGGGAGGGTGCCGTGCGGGGATAGGTAGTCTTGCCTCCTCCCCGCGCGACAGTGACTGGCGGCGCCGACAGTCCCGGGCGAGCACTGACTCACAACACGTCCCCGGCCGGCATTAATCTCTCCTCCCCTGACAACATAATGACGTTGACATTACTGACGGCGTTATAAACCACCCCTCCTCCCCCTCCCCCATGCATCCCCTCCCCTCCTCCGTCTCTCCCTCTCGGCGTCTCTCCCTCCTTTCCTCCCCACCGCCACCGTCGCTGCCCTGACAATACTAACAACTGCAGGATTCAAGTGATGTATTTTTCCCACCTCCCCATTAAGGGCCGGGAGAGGGTTGTCATCGCCCGCCGACCTGTTGCCAGAGGGAGAGAGAAGGCGAGGTTGAGGAGGCCACGTGACTTGTTTTATTGCATCATAGGAAGAGGAGACCTGAGACTTGCAAACGTACCTGACTTCCTAACATACCTGTCATACATACATACACTCATAGACACATTATATACAGGTCTTATCATATATATTTTAAGCCTTGATGTGTTGTCTAAACGTATACAGGTGTTGCTCCGTACTCACTCCCCCTTTCCCCCCTAAAAAAAAAAAAGATGCATTCATATATACATAAAATTATCGAACATATGTTACAATATTATTCATGTTCAGAGGACGGAACGAGATAAAAGTTTCACACCTGCACGCACAAGCACACACACACACACACACACACACACACACACACACACACACACACACACAGGTAGACAGACAGATACCTTTAAAGTACAACACCCCCCTACCCCCCCACAGTCGTTACCTCCCCGAAAACACACCATAAAGTACAGCGAAAGATAAAAGGAAAAGAGAAACAGCTAGAACGAACGAAAAAAAGAAATACACACACACACACACACACACACACACACACACACACACACACACACACACACATAGCGAATATAGATTTACGGACATACATTAAGACCTCTGTACTAACACTGTCGTAAATTGGAAGAAGAATAAATTTGAAGCCATTAGAGAAATATATCGCCGCGTGTAATATAGCGGACTTTATGACAACCGACTGGCCTATAATTCTGCCGAGTACAATATGTGATGGCAGTTAACAGTGATAAAGGTGCCTCGCTGCCTCGGCGTAAATCAAGAAAGACACATTCAGGGAGTGGTTGGACCGAATGGATAGACTGGGAGAGAGAGTGTGCGTGTACGTGTGTGTGTGTGTAGTGTGTGTGTGAGGGGGGGGGAGGAAGGATGTATGTATGTGTGTGTGTGTGTGTGTGTGTGTGTGTGTGTGTGTATAAAAGAGGTGGAGGCAGTAAATTGCATGGATGAAGTAATGAGAAGGATTGTGTAGGAGGATAAAAAGTTGCAACGTACGAGAGAGAGACAGAAAGAAAGAAAGAGAGACTGGTCGGGATGGTACACTCCACCACTCCACCGCTCCACCGCTCCACCAGCTAGCTACACCAAGGCCCATAAACCATCCACACAATGCAAATCCAGCCCACTCCACACTCACCCACCTCAACCACTTCATTACCGCCCCGCCCAAGGTAGCAATCTCGCCCCACTTGCATTATCCCGCCGTAGTAATCGAGCTGGAAACGTATATCGCGCCGGTATCATGAAGCCACGCCCCTCCGCCGCCTCTTTGCCTCTCTGGTTCTCTGCCTCTTTGCCTCCCCCGACACGCCGCCGCTTGGTACGCTAGAAAAAAGGACGTGAGGGTTCTCCGCTAGGCAGGTCCTGGTCTCGTTCTCTCTTGTTCTTCTTGTTCTCTTGATGGTTGTTTTTCCTCTTGTTCGTCTTCTCTTCTTTTCTCGTTTTTATTTTGTCTTCTCGTTTTCCCCGTTATCATGTTCCTCCTGTTTCTCCCGTTTCTTCTTTTCCTTTTTGTCTATTCCTTCATTTCTTGTGATACTTGGTTTTCATTTTCTTCTTATCTCTGAGTGCTTCCTCTTTCTCTTATATTCCTCTGCTTTCTCTTCTATTTCTTTTTCTGCTCATCATTGTTTTCTTATCTTTCTCTTCTTCCCTGTCTCCTAATCCTCCTCCTCCTCTTGCTCCTTCTTCTTATCCTTTTAATTTATTTTTCACTTCTTCTCGTCTCCTAATCCTCCTCCTCCTTCTACTCCTCCTCCTCCTTCTGCGTCTTCTCCTGATAGAACTGCAGTCGCTGGATCATACAGTTCCTACGCTCCTCGGAAAGGTTTAGGGAAATAGGAGCAGACGCTGCCCTGTTCTCATTGCCTCATCGATTTGTAGGCCATGCAAAGGTTTCGATTTTTGACTTGATAACAACCAGCCAGTCAGCCAGCGAGCCTTCCGTGTGTGTGTGTGTGTGTGTGTGTGTGTGTACGAAAATTTATAGGCAAGCAGACGCCATCTTTTACAATATTTACGATTATAATGCGTATCATAACTTAAGTCCTGTCTCCTCCTCCTCTTCCTCCTCCTCCCTCTCCATGCTTTCTTTTCTACTCCACTGCTCTACTAACATATTGTCTTCCTCTTAGTCGTCCTGTTCTTCACCCCTGACACCTCCTCCTCCTCTCTACCCTTACTCAGAAGGGGGGGGGGGGACGGGGGTGTCACAGTGAGGTAGGTTCCGGGAATATGCACTCCGTTATTGACTTGCAAAATGTATTCACACTTAGCCGGAAAATATGACTTCCACGCAGCGTACAATTTAGCTCCCTCCCTGGCACTCCAAAGGGGATTGCCTCGGAGGTGCCATCAGTCGCCGCGCCGTGCCAGTCATCCCGGTAAGTTGGCTCTACATGACTCTTCTCTTTCTCTCTCTATCTCTTTCTCTCTCTCTCTCCACGGCTGCTTAAATCACTCGTCCAATTCCGGTTCTTGAGTTACCGTTCCAAAAACCATCATTTATACTCACTGTCTCCGCTCGTGGCTGGAGGAGGAGGAGGAGGAGGAGGAGGAGGAAGGATGATGGGAAGAAAAGAAGAGGAAAGAATAAGATTGTTCACCAAAATCTAAAAAGTGAGTCTTCCTTTCGCGTGTGTGTGTGTGTGTGTGTGTGTGTGTGTGTGTGTGTGTGTGTGTGTCGACAGGTGTTGGCGTTGGAGTGTGGCATGTCTGTCGCCTCTCAATTCTCCGCCGACGTGTAATTTCGCCGAGATAAATTTCGTTGTGGATTCAGGATATTATTGGCGTCTGGTGAATTGTGACGCGACTAACACGAACTTACAACTCCCTCCTCCTCCTCCTCTACCTCTTCCTCCTCCTCCTCCTCCTCTACCTCTTCCTCTCCCTCCTTCCCTCGTCTCTAGTTCCCGCTCACCCCTCCACGTTAAAATGTTGGGCCCCGCGTGGAATATTGAGTGCCCAGTGTTGTTTTCAATTATTTTGTCTTGCGCCGCGAAGGTTGCACGCGGAGATAAATTCACTGTGACTGGAATGGTAGGTAGCCTGGCCGCCCCTCCTTCACGTGGCGGCGGCGGTGGTGATGGCGGCGGTGGTGGTGGTTGTGGTTGTGGTGGTGGTGTTGAAACTTTTGCGTGGGTCAAGTTCTCTCTCTCTCTCTCTCTCTCTCTCTCTCTCTCTCTCTCTCTCTCTCTCTCTCTCTCTCTCTCTCTCTCTCTCTCTCTCTCTCTCTCTCTCTCTCTCTCTCTCTCTCTCTCTCTCTCTCTCTCTCTCTCTCTCTCTCTCTCTCTCTCTCTCTCTCTCTCATCCTTTCTTCGTATCTTCATGTACAGTTCTATTGGTAAACTATAGATACACAATCCTTACTCTATACTATGTTGTCTGTAAAGCTTGGTTGTTGATTCCTTATACAATGTTAACGTCATACTCTTACCAGCTACGATGTTAGCGGTATGTATCTCTTACTTATTGCTTCTGTCTTCGTTGCAAATACAATGTTGATCTTGACTACACTACAATGCAACCCTAATTATTGTTTACTACCTTTGATTACAACATTAGGAAGCTCGCTAATCCAGGTACTCGCTATTGGCTACACTGTGTTCGTTATACCTCGAGTGCTATACATCGCTGGGTACGAACTGCTGTGCATTTGATTATATAGAGCATTGTGCATATAAGGTGCCATTTCCTTGTATAGCGATGAGAGGTAGTAGAGAGAGAGAAAAAAAAAGGGAGGTGAGGTTTGGAGGTAATGGGAATAAGAGTGTTTTAATGAGTTTCCGGTAGAGGGAGACACTGGTAGTTTAATGCATTGTCGATAGAGAAAGACAATCATAGTTTAATTTGATACTGTTAGAGGGAGACAAGTATAGTTTGATAGTTTAATGCATTGCAGATAAAGAGAAGACAAGTATATAGATTAACTTGGTGTTGTAAGAGGGAGAGAAGTGTAGTTGAAGTTGCTACCGTTAGAGGGCGACACATATATAGTTTAATGTGTTGCCGCTAGAGGGAGAGGAAGAGGGACGTAGATTTTGTGTTTCTTGATGTTTTGCCACGATTTTTAGAGGCACGATGAGAGAGAGAGAGAGAGAGAGAGAGAGAGAGAGAGAGAGATTACACATATATAAGAAAACTGAAATAGGAAATACTTATACAAAAGAAAACAAAAAAGAAAAAAATAGACAAAAATGAAAGAAAAATGAGGAAAAAACAGCATTACGAGCAGAGAGAGAGAGAATGCTAGCTACTGCAAACTTTAGCTACACAATTGGTACCCGCGGAGGCTGTACGGATGCTCACATGAACCAGATAGGTGGGCATTAGTTTTTTGTCCACGGAACCGGATCGAGGAGTTACAAGTTAGCTTTCTCTTCTTTGTTTTCCCTCTGACCTCTCTCACTGCGTCCCTCCTCTTCTCTGCGGGCAAGTGAACCAGTTTCCTCTACCTCCTCTGCCTCCTCTCCCTGCAGCGGTTCTTTTTGGGTTCTCTCTCTCATCCTCTCCCTCACCCTCTACCTCCCTTTCTTCCCTCCCCTCGCCCTTGCTTCATGAGGCGGAGCACGTGACGTTGTAAGCAGGTGCCCGATTAACTTGTCCACACCAAAGTCCCCGTAAGTCAAAAAGGGTCCAGGTATTGATAGATATAATAATCAGCGGTCAGGTATTACATTCTCACCCTCCTTCTTACCTGCCCGCAACTCTCTCACTCTCTCACTCTCTTTCTCAGTCCCACACTCTCCTCCCCCCTCTCTCTCTCTCTCTCTCTCTCTCTCTCTCTCTCTCTCTCTCTCTCTCTCTCTCTCTCTCTCTCTCTCACTGGTTTTCCTATCCCACCCTTCCCCCTTCTCCTCCCTCTCCTTCTCCGTCTCCTACATCATTTTTCCTTCTTTACCTCCCTCCGTTTGTGTGGAGAGAGAGAGAGAGAGAGAGAGAGAGAGATTTAAATATGAGGGCCTGGCTTTTTTTTCCTATTTATTTCGATATATGTCATTCTTTTTTTTTTTAAGAACTTCAAGTCGCGGAAGGTGATATGGCTTGGTTCTCTCTCTCTCTCTCTCTCTCTCTCTCTCTCTCTCTCTCTCTCTCTCTCTCTCTCTCTCTCTCTCTCTCTCTCTCTCTCTCTCTCTCTCTCTCTCTCTCTCTCTTTTTCTTTTTCTTCATATTTATCTACTTACCATCTACTTATACATCTATTTACCTACCTACTTACCTATACTCCCCTTCTCTCTTTCTCTTCTTCAACTTTCATCTCTTTCCAACCTTCCATCAGCTCTTTACCTTCCTCCATCTGTCACCTCACACACACATCACGCTGTATCGCCCATCGTTTACAACCGGGGTTCGAACTGGGTGTCCAAACAAAGGCTGCCGAGGTCATGAATCCCTTGAGCCATAAGTCCATCACGCCTCGAGGGGATTGGACGGCACTACGACTCGTGATTTCCTTGTTTTTTTTTTCCCCTTTATTTTCCTCTATTATTCATTACTTCAAGTGGTCGTAAAGTAGATGGTTGAAGTGGGTATGGGAACTTATATTGGAAGGGTGTGCAAGTTAGTGTAGTGTGTGTGCGTGTGTGTGTGTGTGTTTCGATATGTGACGAAGCTCATTTTTCGTAACGTATCGGCGCCGTGACCCGGATTTATGAGCGTTGCGTGTGTGAGAAAGGGTTGTACATAAAGCCGGGTTGCGTTACGGTGATGGCCGGCTGGTGTGAGCGTGACTGGTTCCTGTTTGCTTTATCGTCTCGTATGTCAGCCGGATTTAGTGTTATTATTGCGATGATTTACGTTTATTATTACGATTATTACGATTGTTATTATTATTATTTATTTTTCTCACCTTCTACCTACCTGTTTGTGTCTCTCTCTCTCTCTCTCTCTCTCTCTCTCTCTCTCTCTCTCTCTCTCTCTCTCGCCGCGTCTTCTTTCACTTCCTTCTTCTCTCTCTTCTTTTTTGATGTGTTTGTTTGGTTTTGTTGTTATTTTTACGATTATTATTGTTATTTATTATCTCTTTTATCTCCTCTTTTTCCTCCTCCTCCTTCTTCTCTTCTTCGTTCTTTTCTTATACTTCCTTTTCCTTTTCTTCTTTTCTTCTTCTTCTTCTTCTTTTTTTCTCCTTTTTTTCTTCTTCTTCTTCTTCTTCTTCTTCTTCTTCTTCTTCTTCTTTTTTTCTCCTTTCTTCTTCTTCTTCTTCTTCTTCTTCTTCTTCTTCTTCTTTGCTCTATGTTATGTTTAGTGTACCCGCTGTTGTTGTTGTTGTTTTTTCAATTCGCTAGTTTTCCTTTTCTCTTTTTTTATATTCCTGATTCACTTCCTGTCCTTCATTGGCTAGTATATATAACACCTTTTTTTTTTTTTTTTTTTTGCTTCACTTGCTTCCATTCATCCATCATTCCTTGTCTCTCCTTCACCTTCATCCATCTCAATTTTACCTTCTCTTCCTCCTCTTTTTAGTTCCCTCTTTCTTCCCTTCTCTTTGTTTACCTTCATCTATCTCAATTTTCCCTTCTCTTCCTCCTCTTCTTCGCTCCCTCTTTCTTCCCTTCTCTTTGTTTACCTTCATCTATCTCAATTTTCCCTTCTCTTCCTCCTCTTCTTCGCTCCCTCTTTCTTCCCTTCTCTTTGTTTACCTTCATCTATCTCAATTTTCCCTTCTCTTCCTCCTCTTCTTCGCTCCCTCTTTCTTCCCTTCTCTTTGTTTACCTTCATCCGTCTTTCCCTCAAGGTCTTTCTTCTTCATTCTCATCCATTTAATTTTTCTCTTCCCTTTCTTTACCTTCATCCATCTCTTTCTTCTCTTCTCCTTCTATATCTTTCCTTCCCTTCTCTTTCTTCCTTACCTACATCCATCTCTTCCTTCTTCAAGCTCTTTCTTCTCTCTCCACTCCCTCTTTCTCCTCCTCCTCCTCCTCCTCCTCCTTCTCTTTCCTACCCTCATTCTTCCCTGCCACCTTCCATCTCTCCCTCTTTGCTTCTCCTGCTGTGCCTCCCTTCCTTCCTCTCCCTCTCCCTCCCTTCCATCCTCCCTCTTTGCTTCTCCTGCTGTACCTCCCTTTCTCTCCCTCTCCCTCCCCCCCTCCCTCCCTCCCTTCATCACCTCAACAACGTGACTGACGCATGATGG